>NW_027286624.1:15000-17896 GCF_022747635.1 Hetaerina americana | reverse complement strand
GTGCCCTATTCCCAAAATTATTCATATTTATAATTTATATTCGAGTTTATAATTTTGCTTTAGCACCTTCCAACTATGAAAACCACGTCTTCCAGGGATTTGCTTCACAGGGTTAGGCGAATCTATTGCTAAAGAGTGAAGTGAGAACCTCCACTAAAGCACTAGAGCGAAAGTGTCATTAAAATCGTACGAAAATCAATTCGGTGGTAATATTTATCATTGCAAGGGTATGAAAAAACGCCTAAAAAATGAGCGTGACTGGCCTCTTAACGACAAAAAATGTTTCACGGTTGTCTCACAATATATTTCTTAATGCAAAAACTTGAATTGATATTTGAAAAGACTAATTATTTTTAGATTCAAAATGAGTTTTTCGCAAATGATAATCCATACATTATTCTCAACGAAGATTCCACCAATCAGCGACAGACCAACTCGGTTCACTACCTCTTTCGTGAACTCCGGGGCAGTCAAGATGGCGGGCTGGGGCATTTCTAGAGTAGAACGGCAGGTCTCTGATGGGACGTATCTCCAGATCACTATGCGTTACGTATCCTTAATTATAGTTATACATGCATACATTAGGGCATATTTTCCTTCGGGGGGGGGGGGGGCTCAAAAAATTTTCTTATATATTAAATGACAATGTTGTTAACAAATATATTTAGTTGACAGAATTCTGTGAGCTGAGAGAGAAGATTGGAAAGTTATGGGAAAATGTTTCCTTATATTAAACGTATTTTTGGTACCCTATAGCCAACTACCACCGTTTTAGTGTGGCGCAAAATAATCCAGCTCGCAGACATGCGGAAGGTTGAGGAGGATCTGAGGTCAGAACTGCCAAGGATCTGGCAATCTTAAGATTATCCGTGTCGCAGAGCTTGAAAAAGACGCCTTTGAGATCGATTTCTGGAGGAAGCATCCAGGAGTAGGAAGGTAAGGGCTTGGGTGGAATCTTTACAACGACAGACGGGCTTTTTATAATGTTCTGTCCAAGGGGCAGGTAATAGATGAGACGTACGCCACCGGAATATTTGGTAAGGAGGAGGACGCAAATGGCAAACGAGGCTTTTCCTCGAATAGCAACCCAAAATCTATTGGACATAATGGTTAAACATAACACCACGCAGCGGCGAAACCATTTCCAAGTCTTAATAAATTGTGAATTCTGTAGTTTCAGTGTTTTTTTTATACCTTTCCTTGCAATACGGAGAAATTCCACATATTTAAGTATGAGGCAGTGTCCTTCTCTACAAGAAAAGATGTGCACAAGAATTCCAAGAACCGGGCGTCGTCCTCAGAGTTTTGAAATATCCAAGGAGCGGCGTTAGGCCTGGTGGTTTGGCCCAATACTATTGCAATGTCGACGATAATTGGATCGCCGTAGGGCACATACAGAAAAGGTTGTGATACAAAGCGCTGCTAATTCCACCGCTACCAGAATCTGCGGTTAGGGCAGCGTACCTGCGCTGTTAACTACGGTGGAAGCAAAGAGATGTCTGTACCCGAGTGTATTTTCTCCAGGAGATAGTCATCGTCCGAGTTGGTGGCGTTGCTGTCTTGGTCAGTGGTGAAGTCCGCGATGGGATTCTGTCTTAGGGGGACATCTTCGTCAAGCGCCACGAAATCATGTCAGAGAGAGGCATCTAGGTATGTGCCTTTCACGATAGTACCTTCCACAAATTCCAGTGGGACTGCAGACGGGGGCCCCGGCGGGTGTGGCGTAACAAACTTGGGGATTCGCAGAGCTTACGAAGGGAACGCGCGTTGATCTCAGATCCTGGCTGATGGTCATTTGACGCTGGCAACTCGTAGTGGGGAATGCGGTCCCTCGCTTGTGTATCCGGGATTTTGTGTGCTGGTTCCTTTGAGGCAGTGGTGGGGCTGGGGCTTTGATTGGATGGTATTTGGCCAGATTGATGGTTGTGGGAGGTGGCCCGAAGTTTTCCGGGAGTCCGAGAAATCGTGTGTGAGCAGTGAGGCAAGTAACAGTTATCCGTGATGGGCAGACTCCAAGAGGACCCGTGCACTGTTATAGTTGATCCCTCGTGAGCTCATTGGGGGTTGCCGTCAGTTCGAAGTTCGGGGTTAAGAATTCGACCCGTGGACGTCTTGTAAATATCTGTGTGATTTCTAAGGATAATTCAGACGTGCGGGTCTGTCAAGATTTCAAATAAATCAGACGCCTTTGATTCTTAGAACTCTAAGAATTAAGGCATATCCAGAAGTTTGGCGTTTATCACAAGTGCTGAATGGGCAGGTGGAATCTAAACTATTCAAACTCCACTCGGAGGAATCCCAGATTTCCTGAGCGTTCTTCTTTGAAATTGGGCTAGGCGCTGAACGTAGACCAGGGTGCTAAACAGACGCTGGGAAACGATGGGACTTGGAGTTAACTCCGGGGAACTGGAACTGGAAGTGGTTGGTTGGCGCGAGTTTTGAGTCGGAGAACTGATCGGAAATGTCATAAAATTATTAAAGGAAACCAGTCTGTCAGACTGGGACGGGTATGGGGATTTACTTAATGATACTTAAGTTACAGCTAAAAAGGCCAAAGTGTAGGGACCTACTTGCACCATTGCATTTACTCATATTGGTAGTTCATATATTACGAGTTTTAAGTTGATAACACGACCCTTGCGTGACTGCTCTACAGTTATTATTATTAGGTAATCGACCGGTTAAGGTAGGTTTTGTATGGACAAAACTGCCAAATAAATATTTTGTGACTCCTAGCAAAACACAACATCCTACTCTACATCAGGTCCCTCCTCATCTCTGAGCAACTTTTTCCTCCCTTCATCCCGTCCAACAGCCCTATCCAGTTCCTTCCCTTTCCTCGCTTGCCTAACATTCTCCCCTCTATTACTGTCGGGGATCGAGATGGTGCGGGGGC
>NW_027286624.1:0-10000 GCF_022747635.1 Hetaerina americana | reverse complement strand
TATCCGTAAAATAAAAATTATTTCACCTTTTCCTTTTCCAGTTAAAATGACTGCCTGGATTATATTTTTTATTAATTTTGTCACACACAATCGTGTCCCATTGCAGAGTTTTGGTGGATCTAAATTTCGCAATAAAATGATTGGAGATCCTACTGTAAGTATAAGGCGATGTTGTGGCAATCCAGCTGGATCAAGTGAATTTAGGAATTCCGTTGGATAATTGACGGCTTCGTCAGCATCCACTACGGTATCAACCGATTTATATTCAATCACGTCTCCTGGCAGCATGGCTAGTATCTCCTTGTTTATTTCATTAACATCATCGTTCTTAGGAGCAAGAATGGCTCTTCCTCGCAACCATTCTAAATTTTTATAATTTTGATTAACGTTGGGATAGACTGCTTGTATCATATCGCGGACAGTTTTCACCGATACACATAAATCTGATGACAATTTTATCATACCAGATGCTTCAATAACTAATCTATCTTCTCCAATCTCCAAAAGTTTATTTGCGAAATTTTGAACATTCCCATCTCTTAAGAGGATTCGCATGTTTTGTTTAAGGCTAATTTCTTGGACATGATTCCATAGAACAGAATGTTTTAAACAGGCATAAATTTCATCGGCTGGAGTCGATTTTGGAATGACAGGCAGAGTTTGACGGAAGTCTCCACACAGGAGTACCAGAGCTCCTCCCATTAAACTGCAGTTTCCTCTAAGATCTTGAAGTGTTGCGTTGAGGGCCTCAAGAGATTTTTTATTAGCCATCGTACACTCATCCCATACCTATAAATACACTCATCCCTATAAGAACTTGTGCCTGGCCGCTTGTTTTATTTATATGACATGTGGGATTTTCTTGTCGGGAAATATTAAGTGGCAACTTAAGGGCAGAGTGGGCTGTTCTTCCTCCTTCCATTAATGTCGCTGCAATACCTGAAGATGCAACGGCTAGAGCAATTTCTCCATGAACCCTGATTTCAGCGAGAACTAAATTAATTAAAAATGTTTTTCCCGTGCCACCAGCAGCATCAAGAAAAATGATACCTCCTTCTTGTTTATCTACTTGATCCATTATTGTTTCGTACGCGAATTTCTGATCTTCATTAAGAAGTGGCTTTTTATCCGCGATGTATGCTTCTAAGTCTAAGACATTGTAGCTACTTTCACGTATATAATCTGGATAAAATACACCCTGTTGATCTTGTACAGGTGCAAAAAGACTGAGTTCCACGAAAGTCTTGTTAACCATGGTGATACACTTTTCCTCCAAAATAATCAAAGTTTTATTAAAAATGTCGGAGTTAAACGTAATATCCAATGTAGGATTTTCACTTCAAACTTTAGCCAGTATATCCTCACTCATTGATTCTTTATATTTTTCCCATAATGTTTTTGGGTTAGATGGATTACAGGAGGTTATTATGATGGGAAACAAAATTCGGATTTGTCCTGGAAGAGAAATCAAACTGGCCTCTCGCAATGAGTCATCCCAGTGTTGATCTCCTTCTCGCAACCCTAAATTCTGGCAAGCTTCTCTGAATGTCTCACATATTTCTCCGTTTACCGTTCTTCATTCTGCAAATGAGCGAGGTCCTCTAATGGTATGTAGAAGCATTCTTAAAAAATAACATTCGGCGTTGTTAGGATGGACTGTGTAGACTCGGTCCAATGCGTCACATGAATAAATATTCTCAGGATCAAAGTTGCCCATTTTTCTTCTACAAAAGACTTTCCTTGATGTATTCCACGTATAATATCTCGGAAATTCTGAATACAATAGTGTTCTTGCAAAAGTATCCTGCTGGCATAGTTGGAAAAATGCTGTTTCTATGACAGCAAAAAAGTAAACAAATTACATACATAAAAACAAACACTCTCCTTTATATACTTGTATAGATATATAGATATATATATATATATATATATATATATATATATATATATATATATATATATATATATATATTCCATCTTATTCAGAAATAGATAGATATAAGGGCGAAATTGTCGGGGTGAAATTGAGACCAAATGGTCCCCTTTTCCGTATAACCCATCATTAAATGTATTATATTATGCCATACAATTTATTGGTATATCCTTACACAATATCTAAACACCTGCATACAAATATAATCGAAGACAGAAAGACATAATGCACAGATTTGTTTGTCTTAACAAATATAAGCATCAATATATACATACATATACAAATATTAATTGAATTGCAGCTACACATACGGAAAATTGCTTATAGTGGAGAAAGAAAACGATAAAATAGGAAAAGGCTAAGCGAAAAATAAGATTTCTGTGATAATCTAGGGAGATCTAGGCGTTGTCCACCTAAATACACCACAGCGGAAATATTTCGTACTCACCACTGGATGTTCCGGTTCGATGTTACAATTTACTAAGTAGCACTCTAATTAATGAAGTATTTTTGTGTCCTTAAAAATCTGAGGAAAGAAATTATCTATGTGTGGAGAAAATAAAATTCGGAAAAGTTAACATGCGTACAATATACCTTCTATGATAAAGTATTCGGCGTCGGGCTTCTCTCTCTTGCACAAAAATGTCAGTTTTCAATATTTGAACAAATGGAAACCTATTTTCCGAGATACAGGGGAAAGTGTATGGATTCAGAAAAGCTAGGGTGAGCGTTGCTTTGCTCACCTAGCGTAGGAAAACACCCACGAAGTGAAAGGGAGTGCGAATAACCTACGAAAGCCCCATGAATAGAAAGAAAGGTAAATATGCATTAAAATGGCTATTTTTCATATAGTATAAATGTTATCATGTCAGAGAAACAGAAATTAAAAATAATAATATTAACCCCAAATTTAAAATAATGGGAATCATTACAACAAAACTATAGATTATAGCCATAATGCAAATGCCTACAGCTTGAGATGACAAAAGAATAAGAAGAAAAGGTGAACTGTATAGCAGAAAGGTGGAAGGAGGAATAGGTGAAATGGTTTAATTTTGCACTGAGAAAATTGAACCTATGAAATGATATCTTAATAATTTTGTGGGTGGAGAGTTTTTCATGTCATCTGGGGGAGAGTTCCACGTACAGAATGCTGTAATATGAAAAGATATTTTATAGATTTCCATGCGATGGTGTTGGAAGAGATGTTTCTTGTTACTTCGGGTGCTGCAATCGTGCATTCAGCTGAAGGGGAGGACATTTTTACATAACTACCAAGTTGTGCTGTTTAAAAATATTCTGTATAAAATTGAGAGAACATAGAGATGCCTACAGTCCTCCAATTTTAACCAGGATATTCTTGATAATGAGCCCGAACTATTATCTTTGAAATACTTTTACGTATTACTTACTGCTTTGTGGAATTTACAAATTAACTTATATGCCAGGGTAGGCTGAAAAGTAATGCACACATGCTTGTAAACCACAAACAAAACGAGTAGAAAGATCGGGCAAAAATACCAATTAAAAACAAATCTCGAGTTTCAAAACCATATCTTTATTTTTCAACATAGTCACCGTTAAGGCTAACAAATTTCTTCCAACATGTAATAAGTTTTTTCATTCCGTCACTGACAAACCGACTCTCCCGACTTTTCTCGAATTCAGGACTTAATAGCTGCCTTCACCTCATCGTCCGAAGTGTAATGATTATCCAGGAGGTGTCTCTTGAGTTGAGGAAAAATACAAAAATCGCAAGGCGTGAGATAGGGGGAATAAGGAGGGTCTGCAATCGGTTCAAATTTCAGGTTTCGCAGCGGCTCTCCAGTTGCGCGTGAGGTGTGAGGACGAGCGTTGTCATGTTGCAAGAATATTGGCGCCAGGCTGCCTTCAACACGACAAACGTCTTCCTTGGATATTCCTATATGATTTGCAGTACACTTTTGAGTGATTCGCTATTCATTTTGAATCAAATCCTCGATTAGTTCACAATTTTTATGGTCTGTGCCAGTGATCGGACGTCCGCTGCGTGTTTCATCAACAATTAAGGCTTTTTCGGACTCGTAAACACGAAATGTTAGTACCCATCGACTTACAGTTGACCTATCAAAAGAATCGTCACCATGAACAGCCTTTGAACGACGATGAATCTCAGTAGAAGTCCGTTTTTCAGCAGCTAAAAATTCGATAACAGCACGCTGTTTAACTCGCGTTGACATAGTACAGAACACGTCCCCATGCTTCCGCTTTTCAAAATACATTGGGTGAATGAAACGATCTCAAACTTGCGCATGCGTGTACACGGAGAATGTTACTTCCTCATGACGCCAAAAGTGCAAACCTAATTTTGTTTTTGGTCTAGAAGCATGTGTGCATTATTTTTTAGCGTACCCCTGTAGATTGCGAATGATATGTTTGTAAATTCGAATGCGACTTTTGAGATTCAGAATTGGGATGGACTCCAAATAAAAATATCATGGTAATATTTGTGTTCATTCATTGCCACAGAATATAGAAAATAAGATTTATTTGAGCGGGAGACTAACGGCTGTGTGCGCTCGGGGGATTGAAAAGGCAGATTTGCATATGGAAATCAGGGTAGGGGTGGAGAACTAAACGGGGGCTCCACCCTTGATAACCACAACCCCTCTCCCCTGCCCTTTCCCGCTACCTTCTCTCCCGTATTGCACCCCCCAGTTAGCCTTTGATGCTCTTATTTATTGTCCCAATCCACTCCGAAGTTATCTGATACTCGCCCTGGAGTCACATTCGTGTACCTAATTCTGTTTTCCTTTTGCCTTTTATTTCCCCGCGTTTGCAAACGGCTCTTTTATCTTTCCTCTTGCTTGGAAAACAATCTCACTGCGGATATTCACCCGGAATCGGTTCCATGTGCATCGTTATTTTGGAGTAATTCCTTACGGACGTCACTATTACCACCTTATGACGAAATAACGCCTAACATTTTTATTTATTAGTGGTCGCCGCTACCCCAGTGGGCAACAATGCTATCAAGTCCATTCATATTTTCTGGTGTTTCTATAACAATCTGCATCTGCGTAACACCTCGCAAGCAGCCGCAAGGGCATCTGGCGGGGATTTTTTGTTCAGCACCCGTAAGGGAACAAAATTACTTACAAACACAACACATACAGGTACATGCAAACCTACACCCACAATGACGTATACATTCATGTTAAAACCCGTTAAACTTACACGCATGAAAATATACGAGTATATTCTATGAACTAACTAATAATTGTCACTTAGAATGTGGTAAAATTTATCTAATTAGGAGCAAGCTTGAATTTGAAAACTAAAAACGCGAAATTCCATTACACATGGACATACAACATACAATGGTCTCTTCCCCTAAAGGCACAGGTAGGGAATGTGACCCTACGGTGAATGTAGCGGGAGGGCCCCCCTCAGGAAGATAGACGAGGGATGGAGGGAGAAACTTGGAAACAGACAAGGCAGAGCAAGCAATACTGTAAAGAGCACTACATTATTTAATGTGATTCTAATACGGTCATACATGAAGGGTTTTGAAAACATAAAAAATGAGGTAAGTGAAATTCTATGCAATTGTGCACAAACACAAATTTAGTCTCCTAAATAGTTTGCTTGTTCATTCTTTTTATGTCCAAGATTTTCGATATACTAAGACGGTTCGAAAATTTTGGTCATTAGGTTTCTTCCAGTACCCACTACGCAGCGGGTGATCCCAGTAAACGATGGCTACGAAAATCCAGAGAATTGTATTAATGATTAGTGCCTAACATCTATTCCGCATACATTGGCCCTCTTATTAGCTACACATTTAAGTATATGTGCTCGAAATGAAAGACAAATTTGAACTAGTATGCGTGAGTATGGAAAAATAAAGGCTTTTTGATACTATCTTTCTCAAATTTAGCGTACTAAAATGTGTTTATTTTGCGGTTAATCTGTCATATGTTATGTTATAATGCGCTTTTCCTTTTTTTGGTAAAGAGTTGCATGGAAGGGTAGAATGAATCTAATTTTGCGAGCCATACTGGCGGGCTTTATTAAATTTTGTTTATCCGTATCTGTACACTAGTATTAAAGGTGATTATAACAATACAAGATGATAGATGTTATCCTTTTATTTGCATGCAATTCTGCCTCATTTAGCTGTGTTTTGGACATTTAATTATATTTGTCACTAAGAAAAATATCGTGCCACTATCATTTTTTTCGAAATGTAATCACGCGTCATTTACTCACTATCGTAGTGTATAACGAAGGCATGCATTTTACGATCGGTTACACTTGTAATTATTCTTTATATTTAAAAAAATCTATAATATAATTATAAGGAACTATCCTTAATATTGGTGCTCGTGTCACTTAATTATCAGGTTCACAAGTATGTATACATCTCTAATCTTCTACGCTGCCCGTAATACCGTTGAGCAACGGTAACTTACACACATTATGTCTTCTGGTGTATATTACAGTCTTCCTTAATCGCGCTTCCATGGGCAATTCAAGCTTGCTGATTTTGAAAAATTCCAGCCCCTCTTTCTGTGTGCTCTTTACCGCGTTTGCAGTATCCAGAACTGCCGTACCAGCTTCAGTATCGATGTCTAGCCGGAATGCCGTGACTCATTTAATTGGTGAACGGTAGTCTATTAAGGAAAACGTGTCTTTCGCGCACTGTTGAAAATTCATGATTGAATAAACTTCAAGCGTGGGGTGTTGCAGGTTGATGAGTCAACAACTTTGTTTCTTCAGTGGTGCAGATTTGATTAATAGACATGATGCGGGTAGAATCGGTGGTCACCCAGAAATCGTCACACTCCTAAAATTTTCCTCTTTATCGTTCCATTCATCAATGAAAGAGCTTCTTCACTATGCTGCACATGCAGAAATTTGCGGGAATACAATTATTTACTTAATAGACATTAATCTCGTTGCCAATAGTTTTCGACTTCCCTATTTTAGATTATGAGAAGAGTGGATATTTTGTTTAAAAATTTAAATACCAGCAAAATCTAAATTATGTAGTTTTTAAATGCTTCTGTGGTAAATTCATCTAGCTTACTTATTATTACCGTGTGTACAAGAAAGTAATTGGCCCATTTATAGGTATCACGGAATTCTAACCGCTTCGTACTAAAACATGAATGCATCTTATTGCCTTAAATACCTTCTCTTCATTCTTTTTTAAGCAACTAGTAGCATAAGATATATCTCCTTGTGCAAACATATGGTGATCACGTACAGTGAAAGATAGTCGTGAGTATTTTGCAGCTGAATTCAATTTCGCTTCTTACTTCTAATTTGTGTAATACTAAGTTTTAATTTTGAAATTGAAATTATAGTAAGTATTTATGTGATGATTTTTACAGGAAATTCTACATGTTTGGCCAAACATGATAGTACAACATGGCTATCTTATGATATAATTTGATGTATATTGGTGTTCGAATCATAAAGATATGTTTAAAAGTTCGAGAATTTAAAACGTTGAATCTTCCGTACTCTCCTTTTCATTTTGGCATGTTGTTGCCCATTTCAATGCTGAATTCGAGATAACGTATTCTGCAACTGGTTTTTGCTTGAAAATTAAATTTTTAATCCAGACCTAAATCATTCACAGTACATGACTGCTAAAGAAGGGAGTGCTTCTCTTGAAGTAGCATGTCTAACTTGTCGGTCAAACTTGGCAACATAGGTATTCGAAGCCTCAGATTGGGCTAAACTTTCTCAAACTTTTCCCTTTTATTCGTATTTGTTCCTTCACTAATTCATTCGTCAGTATTTGATTATTGACGAATCGCGGGCTCCAAATTTGGACAACTCGTGTTGCGTGTTTGAATAGAGAGAGCGTGGAGGCACTCTATAGTTGAATCCGAAGCGGAAATTTCCCCTAAGCACTCTGTATCTAGCTACATCCAAGGGAAAGTTTCCTTTGTAGTTGATGGATTGACTTAATTAATTGCTGAAACCTTCGCCTTACCTCCTTATAAGTCTACCCATTCCCATTAGCTGTCATTTGAGATAGCTTGGAGTGAAAATAAACAAAGCGAATGTCGTTAGGCGCCACGAAATGCTGGAATTGTTTTTTTTTTTGGTTCAGTCACGTTTCTCGTCTAATTATGGTGAATGTTAATTCGTTTCGATATTTTGCTGTGTGTTTTTGGATTAATAATGTTCGGTTATTTCATATTTTCATTTGTAATATCCACCCTACGTTTTTAATTGAAATATCCACCAATTCATTGATTCGACGAACCAGTAAAGTATCTCTCCTCGTATCCTGTTTTCTAAAAACCATCTCGAATAACTTTGAACCCACAATATCTCCTATTTAAAAGTGTTTTTTTTTGTAATTCTATATTTCGCCAGTTGATTGAAATTTTAAGTTTTACCCAAAATAGGATGTTTTCGCTGTAACTGAGAATTATATTATATCTCCACCGTGAATGCAAACGATGCACATACCAGTCAGCCGTGACAAAATATAAAGATGTTTACTGTTGTCTGTAATTATTGTGAATTGCAAATTGATGCATTCTGTATATTAAAATTCTGGTCTATCATTGTGAATATTCTTTAAAAGTTAATCGAACATTGCATTTAGTTGTAGATGAAGGGACCAGCTTACAAAAACTCGTGCATAAAATTGCGTATTCCGTGATAAAATGATATCTTTGTGTACTCCATATTTCACGTCAGGCTTATGTAATGGGTTCCTTAGCATTGTGAAATAACGCGGACGTCGAACCTCGAGTTCATTTTGGCTGGTGGATGAGATGATATAACTCAAGCCAACTGCTTATAGGTCAGCCATACACGCTCCTCGCGATTTAATACACTCAGTGTATGAGATTTGTATCTCTTTTCCCCTGGATTCAGTGATTTCTCGGATGCAAATGGGATATCCGCACTCATATTCCCTGAAGTTGCTATGATGAACGACTCGTATTTGGAAATGAGACATCATATTTACCAGCCGAGTTTCCTTTCGAGTAAAGCAAATTGAGAATTCCATTTTCTCTTCAAATGAAGAGCGTATTTTACGGTTCATAGTACTTTTTGGCAACTTGCGTACACACTGTGTATTTATTTGATGGGCAAATGGGGTTAATTCTCCAAGACGGTTTACTCTTCTAGAAACGGCACTTGTATAAATCAAAGAAAGGCTTAAAAACTATGTTGAAGTTCTATCGCACATTCCTTCCAAGAAAATAAAAGAACCCATTAAATGGGATGAAAATTAAATTATTAGTTAAGCCTAGTATATAACAAAAGTAAAAATAGAAAACTTAATTAAAACAGCGATGATTATACACATTTAGTAATAGCGAGGTAAATGCTCTTAGGTGACGTTTACAGATAATTAAAAATAATACTTAATTATTGACCTACTTAATTCTATTGAATATCTAAAAATGCTGCTTCTTCCGAAAATATATGGACGTTAAATTTGGGCATGCCAAAATACCCACTAAAGTCGGATAAATTCGTTGACTGAGGTGTTTGCAACGTATTCTCGACCTGACATTGGATTGGTTATCAGTGGATTATGAGGGTACGTGAAATGCATCCATCGATAAAAAAAACAATTTCTTAAGAGGTTAGACTGGATGCAAGGACAGTAGTAGTTATAGATTATTTGAGAGCTGAACCAGTGGAGGAAGGGGTTATCAGAGAAAATTTGGGGGAACATTTCAGTATGTTTTCTTTATATGAGGAATGAAATAAATATCCGGAACAAAAAATCACGAACCTACCGTTACTTAAATGGGTCTATTGAATTTTGTCGTACGGGATAGTGTTGAGGAAATTAACGAAAAGAAAATATACCTTTCCTTGTAAAATATAGATTAAAATATTTCGAATTCGTTTCTACGCCGAAAGGAATCTCAATGAACAGTTATAGTGCGTGTAAATTCATTTATATGGGATGTCTAAAAGTTGATAAGTTAGGTGGTTGAACGAGAAAAGAATTGAAAGTAAAATCAGTTTTATTTTCACTAGTGGGGCAAATCAAAATTATCGTAGGTTTGATGATTTTATTACTTGTGCGTATAT
>NW_027286623.1:0-17903 GCF_022747635.1 Hetaerina americana | reverse complement strand
AAATGAACAACAATACGCACCATGGAAACATTTTTGTTTTATTTGTTTCGAGTGAGAATTTCACCTAGAACCCAAAGGGGGGGGTATTGGCACTTTTCGTGGAAAAATGTGAAAAATTAACATTTCTAAAAATGAAATAAATGCCTTCTATACGCCTCAAACATTCACTCTTTAATGGAAGATTGTTGTTTTTAGCAATATTTTTTGAAATTTGGGCTCTTTTACTAACATTAACATTTGCGCTGAGGCATCTTTTATGCTCATTTCTTGTTTTTAATGATTTATTCTGGGTTTTATTTTTTTATTTGATGAAAATGAACAACAATACACACCATGGAAACATTTTTGTTTGATTTGTGTCGAGTGAGAATTTCACCTAGAACCCAAAGGGAGGGGTATTGGCACTTATCACGGAAAAATGTGAAAAATTAAAATTTCTAAAAATTAAAAAAATGCCTTCTATACACCTAAAACATTCACTCTATAATGGAAGATTGTGGTTTTTCGCAATATTTTATTGAAATTTGGGCTCTTTTACTAACATTAACATTTGCGCTGAGGCATCTTTTATGCTCATTTCTTGTCTTTAATGATTTATTCTGGGTTTTATTTTGTTTATTTGATGAAAATGAACAACAATACACACCATGGAAACATTTTTGTTTGATTTGTGCTGAGTGAGAATTTCACCTAGAACCCAAAGGGGGGGGTATTGGCCTTTTTCGTGGAAAAATGTGAAAAATTAAAATTTCTAAAAATGAAATAAATGCCTTCTATACACCTCAAACATTCACTCTATAATGGAAGATTCTTGTTTTTCGCAATATTTTTGAAATTTGGGCTCTTTTACTAACATTAACACCTGCGCTGAGGCATCTTTTATCCTCATTTCTTGTCTTTAATGATTTATTCTGGGTTTTATTTTGTTTATTTGATGAAAATGAACAACAATACACACCATGGAAACATTTTTGTTTGATTTGTGTCGAGTGAGAATTTCACCTAGAACCCAAAGGGGGGGTATTGGCCTTTTTCGTGGAAAATGTGAAAAATTAAAATTTCTAGAAATGAAATAAATGCCTTCTATACACCTCAAACATTCACTCTATGATGGAAGATTGTTGTTTTTCGCAATATTTTTTGAAATTTGGGCTCTTTTACTAACATTAACTTTTGCGCTGAGGCATCTTTTAGGCTCATTTCTTGCCTTTAATGATTTATTCTGGGTTTTATTTTGTTTATTTGATGAAAATGAAATCCAATACACACCATGGAAACATTTTTGTTTGATTTCTGTCGAGTGAGAATTTCACCTAGAACCCAAAGGGGGGGTATTGGCACTTTTCACGGAAAAATGTGAAAAATTAAAATTTCTAAAAATTAAAAAAATGCCTTCTATACACCTAAAACATTCACTCTATAATGGAAGATTGTGGTTTTTCGCAATATTTTTTTGAAATTTGGGCTCTTTACTAACATTAACACTTGCGCTGAGGCATCTTTTATGCTCATTTCTTGTCTTTAATGATTTATTCTGGGTTTTATTTTGTTTATTTGATGAAAATGAACAACAATACACACCATGGAAGCATTTTTGTTTGATTTGTGTGAGTGAGAATTTCACCTAGAACCCAAAGGGGGGTATTGGCCTTTTTCGTGGAAAAATGTGAAAAATTAAAATTTCTAAAAATGAAATAAATGCCTTCTATACACCTCAAACATTCACTCTATAATGGAAGATTGTTGTTTTTCGCAATATTTTTTGAAATTTGGGCTCTTTTACTAACATTAACATTTGCGCTGAAGCATCTTTTATGCTCATTTCTTGTCTTTAATGATTTATTCTGGGTTTTATTTTGTTTATTTGATGAAAATGAACAACAATACACACCATGGAAACATTTTTGTTCGATTTGTGTCGAGTGAGAATTTCACCTAGAACCCAAAGGGGGGGTATTGGCACTTTTCATGGAAAAATGTGAAAAATTAAAATTTCTAAAATGAAATAAATGCCTTCTTTACACCTAAAACATTCACTCTATAATGGAAGATTGTTGTTTTTTCGCATATTTTTTGAAATTTGGGCTCTTTTACTAACATTAACATTTGCGCTGAGGCATCTTTTAGGCTCATTTCTTGTCTTTAATGATTTATTCTGGGTTTTATTTTGTTTATTTGATGAAAATGAACAACAATACACACCATGGAAACATTTTTGTTTGATTTGTGTTGAGTGAGAAGATTGGCACTTTTCATGGAAAAATGTGAAAAATTAAAATTTCTAAAAATGAAATAAATGCCTTCTATACACCTCAAACATTCACTCTATGATGGAAGATTGTTGTTTTTCGCAATATTTTTTGAAATTTGGGCTCTTTTACTAACATTAACGTTTGCGCTGAGGCATCTTTTATGCTCATTTCTTGTCTTTAATGATTTATTCTGGGTTTTATTTTGTTTATTTGATGAAAATGAACAACAATACGCACCATGGAAACATTTTTGTTTTATTTGTGTCGAGTGAGAATTTCACCTAGAACCCAAAGGGAGGGGTATTGGCACTTATCACGGAAAAATGTGAAAAATTAAAATTTCTAAAAATTAAAAAAATGCCTTCTATACACCTAAAACATTCACTGTATAATGGAAGATTGTGGTTTTTCGCAATATTTTTTTGAAATTTGGGCTCTTTTACTAACATTAACATTTGCGCTGAGGCATCTTTTATGCTCATTTCTTGTCTTTAATGATTTATTCTGGGTTTTATTTTGTTTATTTGATGAAAATGAACAACAATACACACCATGGAAACATTTTTGTTTGATTTGTGCTGAGTGAGAATTTCACCTAGAACCCAAAGGGGGGGGTATTGGCCTTTTTCGTGGAAAAATGTGAAAAATTAAAATTTCTAAAAATGAAATAAATGCCTTCTATACACCTCAAACATTCACTCTATAATGGAAGATTCTTGTTTTTCGCAATATTTTTTGAAATTTGGGCTCTTTTACTAACATTAACACCTGCGCTGAGGCATCTTTTATCCTCATTTCTTGTCTTTAATGATTTATTCTGGGTTTTATTTTGTTTATTTGATGAAAATGAACAACAATACACACCATGGAAACATTTTTGTTTGATTTGTGTCGAGTGAGAATTTCACCTAGAACCCAAAGGGGGGGGTATTGGCCTTTTTCGTGGAAAAATGTGAAAAATTAAAATTTCTAGAAATGAAATAAATGCCTTCTATACACCTCAAACATTCACTCTATAATGGAAGATTGTTGTTTTTCGCAATATTTTTTGAAATTTGGGCTCTTTTACTAACATTAACATTTGCGCTGAAGCATCTTTTATGCTCATTTCTTGTCTTTAATGATTTATTCTGGGTTTTATTTTGTTTATTTGATGAAAATGAACAACAATACACACCATGGAAACATTTTTGTTCGATTTGTGTCGAGTGAGAATTTCACCTAGAACCCAAAGGGGGGGTATTGGCACTTTTCATGGAAAAATGTGAAAAATTAAAATTTCTAAAAATGAAATAAATGCCTTCTTTACACCTAAAACATTCACTCTATAATGGAAGATTGTTGTTTTTCGCAATATTTTTTGAAATTTGGGCTCTTTTACTAACATTAACATTTGCGCTGAGGCATCTTTTAGGCTCATTTCTTGTCTTTAATGATTTATTCTGGGTTTTATTTTGTTTATTTGATGAAAATGAACAACAATACACACCATGGAAACATTTTTGTTTGATTTGTGTTGAGTGAGAAGATTGGCACTTTTCATGGAAAAATGTGAAAAATTAAAATTTCTAAAAATGAAATAAATGCCTTCTATACACCTCAAACATTCACTCTATGATGGAAGATTGTTGTTTTTCGCAATATTTTTTGAAATTTGGGCTCTTTTACTAACATTAACGTTTGCGCTGAGGCATCTTTTAGGCTCATTTCTTGCCTTTAATGATTTATTCTGGGTTTTATTTTGTTTATTTGATGAAAATGAACAACAATACGCACCATGGAAACATTTTTGTTTTATTTGTTTCGAGTGAGAATTTCACCTAGAACCCAAAGGGGGGGGTATTGGCACTTTTCGTGGAAAAATGTGAAAAATTAACATTTCTAAAAATGAAATAAATGCCTTCCATACGCCTCAAACATTCACTCTTTAATGGAAGATTGTTGTTTTTAGCAATATTTTTTGAAATTTGGGCTCTTTTACTAACATTAACATTTGCGCTGAGGCATCTTTTATGCTCATTTCTTGTCTTTAATGATTTATTCTGGGTTTTATTTTTTTTATTTGATGAAAATGAACAACAATACACACCATGGAAACATTTTTGTTTGATTTGTGTCGAGTGAGAATTTCACCTAGAACCCAAAGGGAGGGGTATTGGCACTTATCACGGAAAAATGTGAAAAATTAAAATTTCTAAAAATTAAAAAAATGCCTTCTATACACCTAAAACATTCACTCTATAATGGAAGATTGTGGTTTTTCGCAATATTTTTTTGAAATTTGGGCTCTTTTACTAACATTAACATTTGCGCTGAGGCATCTTTTATGCTCATTTCTTGTCTTTAATGATTTATTCTGGGTTTTATTTTGTTTATTTGATGAAAATGAACAACAATACACACCATGGAAACATTTTTGTTTGATTTGTGCTGAGTGAGAATTTCACCTAGAACCCAAAGGGGGGGGTATTGGCCTTTTTCGTGGAAAAATGTGAAAAATTAAAATTTCTAAAAATGAAATAAATGCCTTCTATACACCTCAAACATTCACTCTATAATGGAAGATTCTTGTTTTTCGCAATATTTTTTGAAATTTGGGCTCTTTTACTAACATTAACACCTGCGCTGAGGCATCTTTTATCCTCATTTCTTGTCTTTAATGATTTATTCTGGGTTTTATTTTGTTTATTTGATGAAAATGAACAACAATACACACCATGGAAACATTTTTGTTTGATTTGTGTCGAGTGAGAATTTCACCTAGAACCCAAAGGGGGGGGTATTGGCCTTTTTCGTGGAAAAATGTGAAAAATTAAAATTTCTAGAAATGAAATAAATGCCTTCTATACACCTCAAACATTCACTCTATGAGGGAAGATTGTTGTTTTTCGCAATATTTTTTGGAATTTGGGCTCTTTTACTAACATTAACTTTTGCGCTGAGGCATCTTTTAGGCTCATTTCTTGCCTTTAATGATTTATTCTGGGTTTTATTTTGTTTATTTGATGAAAATGAAATCCAATACACACCATGGAAACATTTTTGTTTGATTTCTGTCGAGTGAGAATTTCACCTAGAACCCAAAGGGGGGGTATTGGCACTTTTCACGGAAAAATGTGAAAAATTAAAATTTCTAAAAATTAAAAAAATGCCTTCTATACACCTAAAACATTCACTCTATAATGGAAGATTGTGGTTTTTCGCAATATTTTTTTGAAATTTGGGCTCTTTTACTAACATTAACACTTGCGCTGAGGTATCTTTTATGCTCATTTCTTGTCTTTAATGATTTATTCTGGGTTTTATTTTGTTTATTTGATGAAAATGAACAACAATACACACCATGGAAGCATTTTTGTTTGATTTGTGTTGAGTGAGAATTTCACCTAGAACCCAAAGGGGGGGTATTGGCCTTTTTCGTGGAAAAATGTGAAAAATTAAAATTTCTAAAAATGAAATAAATGCCTTCTATACACCTCAAACATTCACTCTATAATGGAAGATTGTTGTTTTTCGCAATGTTTTTTGAAATTTGGGCTCTTTTACTAACATTAACATTTGCGCTGAGGCATCTTTTATGCTCATTTCTTGTCTTTAATGATTTATTCTGGGTTTTATTTTGTTTATTTCATGAAAATGAACAACAATACACACCATGGAAACATTTTTGTTTGATTTGTGTCGAGTGAGAATTTCACCTAGAACCCAAAGGGGGGGGTATTGGCCTTTTTCGTGGAAAAATGTGAAAAATTAAAATTTCTAAAAATGAAATAAATGCCTTCTATACACCTCAAACATTCACTCTATAATGGAAGATTGTGGTTTTTCGCAATATTTTTTTGAAATTTGGGCTCTTTTACTAACATTAACACTTTCGCTTAGGCATCTTTTATGCTCATTTCTTGTCTTTAATGATTTATTCTGGGTTTTATTTTGTTTATTTGATGAAAATGAACAACAATACACACCATGGAAACATTTTTGTTTGATTTGTGTTGAGTGAGAATTTCACCTAGAACCCAAAGGGGGGGTATTGGCACTTTTCATGGAAAAATGTGAAAAATTAAAATTTCTAAAAATGAAATAAATGCCTTCTATACACCTCAAACATTCACTCTATAATGGAAGATTGTTGTTTTCCGCAATATTTTTTGAAATTTGGGCTCTTTTACTAACATTAACATTTGCGCTGAGGCATCTTTTATGCACATCTCTTGTCTTTAATGATTTATTCTGGGTTTTATTTTGTTTATTTGATGAAAATGAACAACAATACACACCATGGAAACATTTTTGTTCGATTTGTGTCGAGTGAGAATTTCACCTAGAACCCAAAGGGGGGGTATTGGCACTTTTCACGGAAAAATGTGAAAAATTAAAATTTCTAAAAATTAAAAAAATGCCTTCTATACACCTTAACATTCACTCTATAATGGAAGATTGTGGTTTTTCGCAATATTTTTTTGAAATTTGGGCTCTTTTACTAACATTAACATTTGCGCTGAGGCATCTTTTATGCTCATTTCTTGTCTTTAATGATTTATTCTGGATTTATTTTGTTTATTTGATGAAAATGAACAACAATACACACCATGGAAACATTTTTGTTTGATATGTGTTGAGTGAGAATTTCACCTAGAACCCAAAGGGGGGGGTATTGGCCTTTTTCGTGGAAAAATGTGAAAAATTAAAATTTCTAAAAATGAAATAAATGCCTTCTATACACCTCAAACATTCTCTCTATAATGGAAGATTGTTGTTTTTCGCAATATTTTTTGAAATTTGGGCTCTTTTACTAACATTAACATTTGCGCTGAGGCATCTTTTAGGCTCATTTCTTGTCTTTAATGATTTATTCTGGGTTTTATTTTGTTTATTTGATGAAAATGAACAACAATACACACCATGGAAACATTTTTGTTTGATTTGTGTTGAGTGAGAATTTCACCTAGAACCCAAAGGGGGGGGTATTGGCACTTTTCATGGAAAAATGTGAAAAATTAAAATTTCTAAAAATGAAATAAATGCCTTCTTTACACCTAAAACATTCACTCTATAATGGAAGATTGTTGTTTTTCGCAATATTTTTTGAAATTTGGGCTCTTTTACTAACATTAACATTTGCGCTGAGGCATCTTTTAGGCTCATTTCTTGTCTTTAATGATTTATTCTGGGTTTTATTTTGTTTATTTGATGAAAATGAACAACAATACACACCATGGAAACATTTTTGTTTGATTTGTGTTGAGTGAGAAGATTGGCACTTTTCATGGAAAAATGTGAAAAATTAAAATTTCTAAAAATGAAATAAATGCCTTCTATACACCTCAAACATTCACTCTATGATGGAAGATTGTTGTTTTTCGCAATATTTTTTGAAATTTGGGCTCTTTTACTAACATTAACGTTTGCGCTGAGGCATCTTTTAGGCTCATTTCTTGCCTTTAATGATTTATTCTGGGTTTTATTTTGTTTATTTGATGAAAATGAACAACAATACGCACCATGGAAACATTTTTGTTTTATTTGTTTCGAGTGAGAATTTCACCTAGAACCCAAAGGGGGGGGTATTGGCACTTTTCGTGGAAAAATGTGAAAAATTAACATTTCTAAAAATGAAATAAATGCCTTCTATACGCCTCAAACATTCACTCTTTAATGGAAGATTGTTGTTTTTAGCAATATTTTTTGAAATTTGGGCTCTTTTACTAACATTAACATTTGCGCTGAGGCATCTTTTATGCTCATTTCTTGTCTTTAATGATTTATTCTGGGTTTTATTTTTTTTATTTGATGAAAATGAACAACAATACACACCATGGAAACATTTTTGTTTGATTTGTGTCGAGTGAGAATTTCACCTAGAACCCAAAGGGAGGGGTATTGGCACTTATCACGGAAAAATGTGAAAAATTAAAATTTCTAAAAATTAAAAAAATGCCTTCTATACACCTAAAACATTCACTCTATAATGGAAGATTGTGGTTTTTCGCAATATTTTTTTGAAATTTGGGCTCTTTTACTAACATTAACATTTGCGCTGAGGCATCTTTTATGCTCATTTCTTGTCTTTAATGATTTATTCTGGGTTTTATTTTGTTTATTTGATGAAAATGAACAACAATACACACCATGGAAACATTTTTGTTTGATTTGTGCTGAGTGAGAATTTCACCTAGAACCCAAAGGGGGGGGTATTGGCCTTTTTCGTGGAAAAATGTGAAAAATTAAAATTTCTAAAAATGAAATAAATGCCTTCTATACACCTCAAACATTCACTCTATAATGGAAGATTCTTGTTTTTCGCAATATTTTTTGAAATTTGGGCTCTTTTACTAACATTAACACCTGCGCTGAGGCATCTTTTATCCTCATTTCTTGTCTTTAATGATTTATTCTGGGTTTTATTTTGTTTATTTGATGAAAATGAACAACAATACACACCATGGAAACATTTTTGTTTGATTTGTGTCGAGTGAGAATTTCACCTAGAACCCAAAGGGGGGGGTATTGGCCTTTTTCGTGGAAAAATGTGAAAAATTAAAATTTCTAGAAATGAAATAAATGCCTTCTATACACCTCAAACATTCACTCTATGATGGAAGATTGTTGTTTTTCGCAATATTTTTTGGAATTTGGGCTCTTTTACTAACATTAACTTTTGCGCTGAGGCATCTTTTAGGCTCATTTCTTGCCTTTAATGATTTATTCTGGGTTTTATTTTGTTTATTTGATGAAAATGAAATCCAATACACACCATGGAAACATTTTTGTTTGATTTCTGTCGAGTGAGAATTTCACCTAGAACCCAAAGGGGGGGTATTGGCACTTTTCACGGAAAAATGTGAAAAATTAAAATTTCTAAAAATTAAAAAAATGCCTTCTATACACCTAAAACATTCACTCTATAATGGAAGATTGTGGTTTTTCGCAATATTTTTTTGAAATTTGGGCTCTTTTACTAACATTAACACTTGCGCTGAGGCATCTTTTATGCTCATTTCTTGTCTTTAATGATTTATTCTGGGTTTTATTTTGCTTATTTGATGAAAATGAACAACAATACACACCATGGAAGCATTTTTGTTTGATTTGTGTTGAGTGAGAATTTCACCTAGAACCCAAAGGGGGGGTATTGGCCTTTTTCGTGGAAAAATGTGAAAAATTAAAATTTCTAAAAATGAAATAAATGCCTTCTATACACCTCAAACATTCACTCTATAATGGAAGATTGTTGTTTTTCGCAATGTTTTTTGAAATTTGGGCTCTTTTACTAACATTAACATTTGCGCTGAGGCATCTTTTATGCTCATTTCTTGTCTTTAATGATTTATTCTGGGTTTTATTTTGTTTATTTCATGAAAATGAACAACAATACACACCATGGAAACATTTTTGTTTGATTTGTGTCGAGTGAGAATTTCACCTAGAACCCAAAGGGGGGGGTATTGGCCTTTTTCGTGGAAAAATGTGAAAAATTAAAATTTCTAAAAATGAAATAAATGCCTTCTATACACCTCAAACATTCACTCTATAATGGAAGATTGTGGTTTTTCGCAATATTTTTTTGAAATTTGGGCTCTTTTACTAACATTAACACTTTCGCTTAGGCATCTTTTATGCTCATTTCTTGTCTTTAATGATTTATTCTGGGTTTTATTTTGTTTATTTGATGAAAATGAACAACAATACACACCATGGAAACATTTTTGTTTGATTTGTGTTGAGTGAGAATTTCACCTAGAACCCAAAGGGGGGGTATTGGCACTTTTCATGGAAAAATGTGAAAAATTAAAATTTCTAAAAATGAAATAAATGCCTTCTATACACCTCAAACATTCACTCTATAATGGAAGATTGTTGTTTTCCGCAATATTTTTTGAAATTTGGGCTCTTTTACTAACATTAACATTTGCGCTGAGGCATCTTTTATGCTCATCTCTTGTCTTTAATGATTTATTCTGGGTTTTATTTTGTTTATTTGATGAAAATGAACAACAATACACACCATGGAAACATTTTTGTTTGATTTGTGTCGAGTGAGAATTTCACCTAGAACCCAAAGGGGGGGGTATTGGCACTTTTCACGGAAAAATGTGAAAAATTAAAATTTCTAAAAATTAAAAAAATGCCTTCTATACACCTTAACATTCACTCTATAATGGAAGATTGTGGTTTTTCGCAATATTTTTTTGAAATTTGGGCTCTTTTACTAACATTAACATTTGCGCTGAGGCATCTTTTATGCTCATTTCTTGTCTTTAATGATTTATTCTGGATTTATTTTGTTTATTTGATGAAAATGAACAACAATACACACCATGGAAACATTTTTGTTTGATTTGTGTTGAGTGAGAATTTCACCTAGAACCCAAAGGGGGGGGTATTGGCCTTTTTCGTGGAAAAATGTGAAAAATTAAAATTTCTAAAAATGAAATAAATGCCTTCTATACACCTCAAACATTCTCTCTATAATGGAAGATTGTTGTTTTTCGCAATATTTTTTGAAATTTGGGCTCTTTTACTAACATTAACATTTGCGCTGAGGCATCTTTTAGGCTCATTTCTTGTCTTTAATGATTTATTCTGGGTTTTATTTTGTTTATTTGATGAAAATGAACAACAATACACACCATGGAAACATTTTTGTTTGATTTGTGTTGAGTGAGAATTTCACCTAGAACCCAAAGGGGGGGGTATTGGCACTTTTCGTGGAAAAATGTGAAAAATTAACATTTCTAAAAATGAAATAAATGCCTTCTATACGCCTCAAACATTCACTCTTTAATGGAAGATTGTTGTTTTCAGCAATATTTTTTGAAATTTGGGCTCTTTTACTAACATTAACATTTGCGCTGAGGCATCTTTTATGCTCATTTCTTGTCTTTAATGATTTATTCTGGGTTTTATTTTGTTTATTTGATGAAAATGAACAACAATACGCACCATGGAAACATTTTTGTTTTATTTGTGTCGAGTGAGAATTTCACCTAGAACCCAAAGGGAGGGGTATTGGCACTTATCACGGAAAAATGTGAAAAATTAAAATTTCTAAAATTAAAAAAATGCCTTCTATACACCTAAAACATTCACTGTATAATGGAAGATTGTGGTTTTTCGCAATATTTTTTTGAAATTTGGGCTCTTTTACTAACATTAACATTTGCGCTGAGGCATCTTTTATGCTCATTTCTTGTCTTTAATGATTTATTCTGGGTTTTATTTTGTTTATTTGATGAAAATGAACAACAATACACACCATGGAAACATTTTTGTTTGATTTGTGCTGAGTGAGAATTTCACCTAGAACCCAAAGGGGGGGGTATTGGCCTTTTTCGTGGAAAAATGTGAAAAATTAAAATTTCTAAAAATGAAATAAATGCCTTCTATACACCTCAAACATTCACTCTATAATGGAAGATTCTTGTTTTTCGCAATATTTTTTGAAATTTGGGCTCTTTTACTAACATTAACACCTGCGCTGAGGCATCTTTTATCCTCATTTCTTGTCTTTAATGATTTATTCTGGGTTTTATTTTGTTTATTTGATGAAAATGAACAACAATACACACCATGGAAACATTTTTGTTTGATTTGTGTCGAGTGAGAATTTCACCTAGAACCCAAAGGGGGGGGTATTGGCCTTTTTCGTGGAAAAAATGTGAAAAATTAAAATTTCTAGAAATGAAATAAATGCCTTCTATACACCTCAAACATTCACTCTATAATGGAAGATTGTTGTTTTTCGCAATATTTTTTGAAATTTGGGCTCTTTTACTAACATTAACATTTGCGCTGAAGCATCTTTTATGCTCATTTCTTGTCTTTAATGATTTATTCTGGGTTTTATTTTGTTTATTTGATGAAAATGAACAACAATACACACCATGGAAACATTTTTGTTCGATTTGTGTCGAGTGAGAATTTCACCTAGAACCCAAAGGGGGGGTATTGGCACTTTTCATGGAAAAATGTGAAAAATTAAAATTTCTAAAAATGAAATAAATGCCTTCTTTACACCTAAAACATTCACTCTATAATGGAAGATTGTTGTTTTTCGCAATATTTTTTGAAATTTGGGCTCTTTTACTAACATTAACATTTGCGCTGAGGCATCTTTTAGGCTCATTTCTTGTCTTTAATGATTTATTCTGGGTTTTATTTTGTTTATTTGATGAAAATGAACAACAATACACACCATGGAAACATTTTTGTTTGATTTGTGTTGAGTGAGAAGATTGGCACTTTTCATGGAAAAATGTGAAAAATTAAAATTTCTAAAAATGAAATAAATGCCTTCTATACACCTCAAACATTCACTCTATGATGGAAGATTGTTGTTTTTCGCAATATTTTTTGAAATTTGGGCTCTTTTACTAACATTAACGTTTGCGCTGAGGCATCTTTTAGGCTCATTTCTTGCCTTTAATGATTTATTCTGGGTTTTATTTTGTTTATTTGATGAAAATGAACAACAATACGCACCATGGAAACATTTTTGTTTTATTTGTTTCGAGTGAGAATTTCACCTAGAACCCAAAGGGGGGGGTATTGGCACTTTTCGTGGAAAAATGTGAAAAATTAACATTTCTAAAAATGAAATAAATGCCTTCTATACGCCTCAAACATTCACTCTTTAATGGAAGATTGTTGTTTTTAGCAATATTTTTTGAAATTTGGGCTCTTTTACTAACATTAACATTTGCGCTGAGGCATCTTTTATGCTCATTTCTTGTCTTTAATGATTTATTCTGGGTTTTATTTTTTTTATTTGATGAAAATGAACAACAATACACACCATGGAAACATTTTTGTTTGATTTGTGTCGAGTGAGAATTTCACCTAGAACCCAAAGGGAGGGGTATTGGCACTTATCACGGAAAAATGTGAAAAATTAAAATTTCTAAAAATTAAAAAAATGCCTTCTATACACCTAAAACATTCACTCTATAATGGAAGATTGTGGTTTTTCGCAATATTTTTTTGAAATTTGGGCTCTTTTACTAACATTAACATTTGCGCTGAGGCATCTTTTATGCTCATTTCTTGTCTTTAATGATTTATTCTGGGTTTTATTTTGTTTATTTGATGAAAATGAACAACAATACACACCATGGAAACATTTTTGTTTGATTTGTGCTGAGTGAGAATTTCACCTAGAACCCAAAGGGGGGGGTATTGGCCTTTTTCGTGGAAAAATGTGAAAAATTAAAATTTCTAAAAATGAAATAAATGCCTTCTATACACCTCAAACATTCACTCTATAATGGAAGATTCTTGTTTTTCGCAATATTTTTTGAAATTTGGGCTCTTTTACTAACATTAACACCTGCGCTGAGGCATCTTTTATCCTCATTTCTTGTCTTTAATGATTTATTCTGGGTTTTATTTTGTTTATTTGATGAAAATGAACAACAATACACACCATGGAAACATTTTTGTTTGATTTGTGTCGAGTGAGAATTTCACCTAGAACCCAAAGGGGGGGGTATTGGCCTTTTTCGTGGAAAAATGTGAAAAATTAAAATTTCTAGAAATGAAATAAATGCCTTCTATACACCTCAAACATTCACTCTATGATGGAAGATTGTTGTTTTTCGCAATATTTTTTGGAATTTGGGCTCTTTTACTAACATTAACTTTTGCGCTGAGGCATCTTTTAGGCTCATTTCTTGCCTTTAATGATTTATTCTGGGTTTTATTTTGTTTATTTGATGAAAATGAAATCCAATACACACCATGGAAACATTTTTGTTTGATTTCTGTCGAGTGAGAATTTCACCTAGAACCCAAAGGGGGGGTATTGGCACTTTTCACGGAAAAATGTGAAAAATTAAAATTTCTAAAAATTAAAAAAATGCCTTCTATACACCTAAAACATTCACTCTATAATGGAAGATTGTGGTTTTTCGCAATATTTTTTTGAAATTTGGGCTCTTTTACTAACATTAACACTTTCGCTGAGGCATCTTTTATGCTCATTTCTTGTCTTTAATGATTTATTCTGGGTTTTATTTTGTTTATTTGATGAAAATGAACAACAATACACACCATGGAAGCATTTTTGTTTGATTTGTGTTGAGTGAGAATTTCACCTAGAACCCAAAGGGGGGGTATTGGCCTTTTTCGTGGAAAAATGTGAAAAATTAAAATTTCTAAAAATGAAATAAATGCCTTCTATACACCTCAAACATTCACTCTATAATGGAAGATTGTTGTTTTTCGCAATGTTTTTTGAAATTTGGGCTCTTTTACTAACATTAACATTTGCGCTGAGGCATCTTTTATGCTCATTTCTTGTCTTTAATGATTTATTCTGGGTTTTATTTTGTTTATTTCATGAAAATGAACAACAATACACACCATGGAAACATTTTTGTTTGATTTGTGTCGAGTGAGAATTTCACCTAGAACCCAAAGGGGGGGGTATTGGCCTTTTTCGTGGAAAAATGTGAAAAATTAAAATTTCTAAAAATGAAATAAATGCCTTCTATACACCTCAAACATTCACTCTATAATGGAAGATTGTGGTTTTTCGCAATATTTTTTTGAAATTTGGGCTCTTTTACTAACATTAACACTTTCGCTTAGGCATCTTTTATGCTCATTTCTTGTCTTTAATGATTTATTCTGGGTTTTATTTTGTTTATTTGATGAAAATGAACAACAATACACACCATGGAAACATTTTTGTTTGATTTGTGTTGAGTGAGAATTTCACCTAGAACCCAAAGGGGGGGTATTGGCACTTTTCATGGAAAAATGTGAAAAATTAAAATTTCTAAAAATGAAATAAATGCCTTCTATACACCTCAAACATTCACTCTATAATGGAAGATTGTTGTTTTCCGCAATATTTTTTGAAATTTGGGCTCTTTTACTAACATTAACATTTGCGCTGAGGCATCTTTTATGCTCATCTCTTGTCTTTAATGATTTATTCTGGGTTTTATTTTGTTTATTTGATGAAAATGAACAACAATACACACCATGGAAACATTTTTGTTTGATTTGTGTCGAGTGAGAATTTCACCTAGAACCCAAAGGGGGGGGGTATTGGCACTTTTCACGGAAAAATGTGAAAAATTAAAATTTCTAAAAATTAAAAAAATGCCTTCTATACACCTTAACATTCACTCTATAATGGAAGATTGTGGTTTTTCGCAATATTTTTTTGAAATTTGGGCTCTTTTACTAACATTAACATTTGCGCTGAGGCATCTTTTAGGCTCATTTCTTGTCTTTAATGATTTATTCTGGGTTTTATTTTGTTTATTTGATGAAAATGAACAACAATACACACCATGGAAACATTTTTGTTTGATTTGTGTTGAGTGAGAATTTCACCTAGAACCCAAAGGGGGGGGTATTGGCCTTTTTCGTGGAAAAATGTGAAAAATTAAAATTTCTAAAAATGAAATAAATGCCTTCTATACACCTCAAACATTCACTCTATAATGGAAGATTGTTGTTTTTCGCAATATTTTTTGAAATTTGGGCTCTTTTACTAACATTAACATTTGCGCTGAAGCATCTTTTATGCTCATTTCTTGTCTTTAATGATTTATTCTGGGTTTTATTTTGTTTATTTGATGAAAATGAACAACAATACACACCATGGAAACATTTTTGTTCGATTTGTGTCGAGTGAGAATTTCACCTAGAACCCAAAGGGGGGGTATTGGCACTTTTCATGGAAAAATGTGAAAAATTAAAATTTCTAAAAATGAAATAAATGCCTTCTTTACACCTAAAACATTCACTCTATAATGGAAGATTGTTGTTTTTCGCAATATTTTTTGAAATTTGGGCTCTTTTACTAACATTAACATTTGCGCTGAGGCATCTTTTAGGCTCATTTCTTGTCTTTAATGATTTATTCTGGGTTTTATTTTGTTTATTTGATGAAAATGAACAACAATACACACCATGGAAACATTTTTGTTTGATTTGTGTTGAGTGAGAAGATTGGCACTTTTCATGGAAAAATGTGAAAAATTAAAATTTCTAAAAATGAAATAAATGCCTTCTATACACCTCAAACATTCACTCTATGATGGAAGATTGTTGTTTTTCGCAATATTTTTTGAAATTTGGGCTCTTTTACTAACATTAACGTTTGCGCTGAGGCATCTTTTAGGCTCATTTCTTGCCTTTAATGATTTATTCTGGGTTTTATTTTGTTTATTTGATGAAAATGAACAACAATACGCACCATGGAAACATTTTTGTTTTATTTGTTTCGAGTTAGAATTTCACCTAGAACCCAAAGGGGGGGGTATTGGCACTTTTCGTGGAAAAATGTGAAAAATTAACATTTCTAAAAATGAAATAAATGCCTTCTATACGCCTCAAACATTCACTCTTTAATGGAAGATTGTTGTTTTTAGCAATATTTTTTGAAATTTGGGCTCTTTTACTAACATTAACATTTGCGCTGAGGCATCTTTTAGGCTCATTTCTTGTCTTTAATGATTTATTCTGGGTTTTATTTTGTTTATTTGATGAAAATGAACAACAATACACACCATGGAAACATTTTTGTAAACATTTTTGTTTGATTTGTGTTGAGTGAGAATTTCACCTAGAACCCAAAGGGGGGCAATTGGCACTTTTCATGGAAAAATGTGAAAAATTAAAATTTCTAAAAATGAAATAAATTCCTTCTATACACCTCAAACATTCACTCTATAATGGAGGATTGTTGTTTTCCGCAATATTTTTGAAATTTGGGCTCTTTTACTAACATTAACATTTGCGCTGAGGCATCTTTTATGCTCATCTCTTGTCTTTAATGATTTATTCTGGGTTTTATTTTGTTTATTTGATGAAAATGAACAACAATACACACCATGGAAACATTTTTGTTTGATTTGTGTCGAGTGAGAATTTCACCTAGAACCCAAAGGGGGGGGTATTGGCACTTTTCACGGAAAAATGTGAAAAATTAAAATTTCTAAAAATTAAAAAAATGCCTTCTATACACCTTAACATTCACTCTATAATGGAAGATTGTGGTTTTTTCGCAATATTTTTTTGAAATTTGGGCTCTTTTACTAACATTAACATTTGCGCTGAGGCATCTTTTATGCTCATTTCTTGTCTTTAATGATTTATTCTGGATTTATTTTGTTTATTTGATGAAAATGAACAACAATACACACCATGGAAACATTTTTTGTTTGATTTGTGTTGAGTGAGAATTTCACCTAGAACCCAAAGGGGGGGGTATTGGCCTTTTTCGTGGAAAAATGTGAAAAATTAAAATTTCTAAAAATGAAATAAATGCCTTCTATACACCTCAAACATTCTCTCTATAATGGAAGATTGTTGTTTTTTCGCAATATTTTTTGAAATTTGGGCTCTTTTACTAACATTAACATTTGCGCTGAGGCATCTTTTAGGCTCATTTCTTGTCTTTAATGATTTATTCTGGGTTTTATTTTGTTTATTTGATGAAAATGAACAACAATACACACCATGGAAACATTTTTGTTTGATTTGTGTTGAGTGAGAATTTCACCTAGAACCCAAAGGGGGGGTATTGGCCTTTTTCGTGGAAAAATGTGAAAAATTAAAATTTCTAAAAATGAAATAAATGCCTTCTATACACCTCAAACATTCACTCTATAATGGAAGATTGTGGTTTTT
>NW_027286622.1:0-17910 GCF_022747635.1 Hetaerina americana | reverse complement strand
GTCCCTTGACGCCTGTCGCTATAGCGTAGGCTAGTGCCAGGCACAGAGTTTCTCTCCATCCTTAATTTTCCCATTCTCTGAATATTCTGCTTCCAAATAATTACACGCCTTACCCTTGTGGTAGTCTAGGCGTAGAGCGTTACTGACCGGAAGGGAGCGGGTTCGATTCCCGAGCAAGTCCCTCGGAGCACTCTCAGCTTCACCAAAGCTTTGTGATTTTTTTAAAGACCTAGTGTACCCAAAAAATCATAAATCTTTGGTAAAGGTGAAAGTGCTCCGGCAATAGACCTTAAATCAGAATAATTGGAAACGATGGCGGAAAAAAAGATAATTCTTTTAAAATGATACTTCAAGTGGGTGGCCATTTTCACTACTCTTAATTCTATACTCTCTCTCTCTCCTCACCAGCTGTTTGCTTATCATTCGTTGATAAGTATTTTAAAGTTGGATATCGAAGTGCGCATCCTGCACATGTCACAGACTGCTCAGGTGCGAGCGGTGGACGGAGAGCCCGGACGAACAGTCCTAGAAAGTGGGGCATGACAGGGTCATAACCCTTATCCCCCTAATGTGCCGTTCAATTCCTGCCCTTATTATCTGTGCTCTTCAACGAGTATGCATAATTGAAGACACATGGGAAGAATTGGAGATAGGAATTAAATCGGCGAGGAATTCATAAAATCAGTTAGGTTTTCGGTTGATCAAGCTTTAGTTTGAAAGTGAACCAAGGGTTAGCAAACGTTCCTGAGAGCATTTGAAAGCTAATGCGATAGGTATTGAGTGTGAAAAAGTATCCACGATAAAAAAGGTAACGCGAAATTTGAGTAAGGCTTAATTAAATCTTAAAGCAGGGGTTTATAAAATAGAGCAGGTTGTACAGTGTGATTATCTTGGAATTGTTCTGTACCAAAATGGTGAAAGTAGAAGGGATTTCAGGAGAAGAATCACGGTAGGCAAAGAAGTTTTCATAAGGAGGCGGGCATCGATGACAGGAACGTTGAGTGAGGAGATTAAGAAACGGCTCGTCAAAACTTTAATATGGAGTGTAGTTTTTTTTATATGGCGCGGAAACATGGTCGTTGAAGCAGGATGATAGGCATAGATAGCAAAATTTTTTAATGTGCGTGTGGAGAAGGATGAAAAAGGTGAGGTGGACAGATGGTAAGGCAAATGAGGAGGTGCACGGGGGGGGGGAGGTGAAGAAGAGATTGTCGGGAGAAATCATAAGAAGACAGGAAAAATGGATGCAGAGAGTTTAGATTGACAATGAGATGTTGAAGACAGTGATAGAGGGGAGGACGTTGGGAAACCAAACAAGGGGGTTGGAATAGAATAGCCTTGCTGAAAGGAATAAAGGGAGGAAGGAAGTACGCTTGATTGAAGAGGATTTTACCGTAGTGCCCGAATTCAGGTGGTGCTTTTGGTTAGTACCTGTAGATGTAAGAAAAGTATTCTTGCACAATTTTTTATGAAGGGTCCATCCTTTCAACGGTAGAATAACTATAGTAATAATACCAAAGTGCGAGTAAACTGCAGTAAAAAGCATCTCCATGAAATAAAATGTCCATTGGCAACCGGCCTGATATTTTTGTAACATTTAATTCTGACATTGCATACCTGGTGTGAAATCAACCTATGCCACGTACGCTTTGTTGCCAGCAGGACGCCATTTACACGAATTCCTAAAACTTAAATAATTACCGGCTAAAGAAAACTGTCAGAAGGTTTAACATTCAGAGCATTTTGTGGAACTCTATGCCTATATTCCGGTCAACTAGGTGGCCATCAACAGGAGAGAGAACTCGGATCCGCGGAAGACAACGGCAGCGACGAAGTACAGCAAGTCACTTGACCACGGGCACTACTTCCTTATTATTGCTTTCTCCGCTGTCGAAATTGGCTTCTATACGATTCGATACGAAAAACCATATAATTAAATTCTCAAGTCCATTTTCTGAAATTCCTCCATTTCTTAAGCTTTTCTTTCTTCTTACTTTTTCCTTCACTTACGCTCCGCATTAATTGTCCTTGCCTTGTCGTACGTCCAACCCATTTCCCTCCACTATTTCTGTCACCTCTCCCAAGCGAAGCCCAACTGCCACATGGCAACATTTGGAAATGCCATTGAAATAATCCTTTCAACTGAAAGTGTGAGCAGATTTCTTATCGACCCCGACGTATCCCATCAGTTAGGGCTGGGTTTAAGCGCGAAAGAAGCAGAAAGTACTCGGCGTTACGAGTGCGGAGTGGGAGCCAACCGGAGTTGGTCTTTCCCCGCCACCCCAGGGGGGACGAGCGCCATCAACCCTCCCATCCGATGGGACCACCCCCTGCCACCCACCCTCCCCCTCTTCCATTCCCCTCCGATCGCCCCGACCTCACGCGACGATATTTCATCGAATTACTTTCTGGGGAAAAAGCCCGAGGGCCGTTATTACCGCGGTGGCTTTCGTGGGCAACCACCCTCTATCCTTTCCCCTATCTTTAATTGCTATCTAAACCCTTCCATACCCCGTACTTACTTCTTTTGAACGAGGAAGAAAACCTTGCTTTTTCCCTCAAATGTCCTTATTCCACCCCCCTGGACACCAATAGGCAACACAACCTTCCCACAATTTCCTAGATGGTCGCCTTCGTCAATTCTCTTAGTCACATCGCATTTACTGTTTTAATGTTGCAGTAAAGCATTTACAATATGCCTGGAACTAATCCGACGCTTGCTGCGACTCATATTTTTCTTTCAGCAGTTCAGTTTCACGCATGAGTCGCAATTATTCATATCCCGGATCTATAGTCAACACCTTCCACCTCACATTTCTTTGCCATTAACGAAATGAGACGTAATTAGTGACATTAAAGTCATTGATTTAGATGATATTGATTGGCGGTTCGAGTAAATTCCTTCTCACATCGATTTTGTCCGTTTCTCTTCGTGTTGAATACGTGCACCAAACTAACACTTTCGTTTTCGGTCCACTATCGATTTAGGTAGACTCGCGCCGAAACTGACGAATCCAAAACAATCTGGAAGATGTGAATTTTGTAGTTTTAGTGCTTTGTCTCACGCAGCCAAATATTACGATGGGAATGGCAATTAGAAAACATTAGTCACCTTGGATCTCACGAGAATACCCACCTGCTGCCATGTATTCACGGCACTGAGTACTTCGGCAAGAAGGTTCAGTGTGAATAAAACCGTTGTGAATCCAGAGAGGAATAAGCTCATCTGATAATTATATTTTAGAGATTAGGGTTTACATAAAATATTTACCAGGATAATCATTTTCCAAACAATTCGGTTCCAACGATATTATCAAGGCTGTATTGGAAAGTTATTTTTCATTCATCGCATAATACGAGTATCATTCTTGTTAGAGTACTATTACATAATTTTTTATATTATTTTATGATGAGTAAGTATATTACGAAAATAAACGGCCTGTATATTGTTTATGTTTTCCTGAAATGGTAATAGAGTGATTTTGAAAATGTATTGTTACCACCATCGTACTACGGTAAGAGACATCATGCTAGCAAAATTAGAGAGATTAATTGTGGAATAGATATATTTAGGATTTCATTTTTTCCCCGAACGATAGAGGATTTTAATAACATTGTTCGACCATGCTAGGGTCATGTTCGGGTAAAATTATTCTGTTGTGTGTTCACTCCCTGCCACACACCCTAGCGGTGGCTTGCAGGGTATATATAAATAAATTTACATATTCTAATAAAATATATTGAGAAAAGGTCGCCAAAAACATTTCGAAAGCATACCTGAAAAAAATCACTTAATTTTCCATCATAAGGCCTCCCTTCGATTGAAACAGAAGCATGCACGTCGATCATTCATCGTTAAAGGGATTTGTTTGGTGATTATTTTCTGCCTGGAAACATTGCAAGCCTTGGGTTTTTCAGAATCTTTTTTTACTTTCCTCGTGTCAATGGTAGGCCAGGAAAAGGTCAGGATCGATAACCCCCCCCCCCGCCACACACCCTAGCGATGGCTTGCAGGGAACTAAAAAATACAAAATAAAAAACTTTTGTTGAGATTATGTTATTCACACACATTTAAAATAGATTACGATGGACCCCAGTTACTCAATAAGTGATATTCAAGTCCAAAGTGAGAATCTATACCGAATTGGCAAATTTACTTCGTTCCGCTTTTCTCAGTACAGTAGCAGCCACCGATTAATACTGAAGAGACTTCTTCTCCGTGTCCCTTCATAGGCAGCGTCGCATTACGAAATCATTTTGAGGTTCTGAAATATTTAGAGATTTTTTTTAGAGAAATTAGAGAATATTTAGAGAAATTTTTATTTTAGTTTAAGAGATTCTGAATCGTAAGGTAAACCTTACGATTCAGAATCTCTTAAATTTTCAATGATAGCAGTCATGATGAAATATTGCTCCCTTATCCTGCAATCTATCTTGAGTACTCACACTTAATAATAAATAATCTATAGTTACACCTGTTTACTTCCTGGTTTCACGCATTATATCATCCTTTTTTACCCAACCCCGCATATGTTTTACATATGACGTTAGAACAAGATAGCAACGGCACGACACTATTGGAAGAGTTAGGATGGGAGCTACTAGTTGATCGTGGGGTTAAATAAAGGTTAAATTTTTCTTTGTAAATTTGAGGCGGATCACTCATCTGAAAGATTTTTAAGACTTGTTACAGTCCTCGACTAACTATGGTTGATCAGACCACGTACGGTAAATCAGGGAGATAGATGGTGGAACGGATAGATTAAAAATTTCATTTTTTCCTCGCATAATCAGTGACCAAAATAGACTTCACAGCAATCGCCTCGGAGATAATTAGATTTGGTAGTGAATATATTTATCGATATCCTTAATGTTTTTTATTCAGTAAACCCATCTTTTTAACATTTTTCCCGCATGATTTGAATTTACGCATCCTATGCATTGTTGACTATTGTTGCATGTAAGTAACTTCTTTCGCGTGATATACTTGTTCGAGTACATGATCGAAATAATATTTGCGTATAGGTGCAATGATTGTGATTGTGCATGTACGTCGAAAAATTGTCCGAATGATAGCTGATTAACTGAATTTAGGAATATCAACAATGCACATATCTCGCCCCATGCGACTTTCTCCTATTCCCACAATGCAAAAATGTGATGAGGGGACATAACTGGGAAGATGTGGACACAATAAAAGCAAGAAACGACGAGAAAACTAAAAATCCAAACTGCGTAGGACTTCCAAGAATGTTTTAAAACGGTGGAAAAGAAGATGGAAAAAGTGCATTGCCTACGAATGGAGATTAATTTGAAGGGCGCAAAATCGAGGTGGACTGAATTTTGCAAAATAAAGTTTTTATGGCCTCAGTTCGCGTATTTATTGGTCAGACCTCGTATGGCTGGTGACCAAACACCCCCCGTCACACGCCCCTGGGACGGCTTCCGGAGTATTCTGTAGATGCACCCACCCCTCTCCCCCTCTCCACGGCCACTATCGAGAGAGACCGCCTTCTCGGCTCCTCCTCTCCCTGCCCTCAGGGAAGAACACCCTTCCGCCACCCCGCTCTGCACCCATCGGTCACCACGCTGCGCCATCCGGGTGCCGCTCCGCGCTATCAGTTAGCCCAACCCACCGCATTCCGCACTTCGTCTATCCCGCTGAACGACCCGTTATATTTTGCGGATAGGTTTACCTCCATCACGCATTTGTGACCCTCAACGTCTCCGTGGTTCTCCCTCGGCCTCCAACCAGATGGCGGACGCGGGAGAGGTCACCAGTGACGGCGGTGACGTCCCAGGAGCATAGCAGAGGTCACAGTTTTCAAAAATGAGCAGGTGTCACTCGTCCGATGGCTTAACTAGGAAATGGCTCCATGATACAGTGTCATAGGAAATAGATTAGATATTATTTCAAAAGTTCCATATTATTGACATTATTCTGAGTAGCTCGTGGTTTTTCACTCAAGCCGAGACCTTTGGGTACTTAATTTCTAGTAATGTTGAGCGTAGTAATATCAAAAACTAATAAGAAATACTCAACTTCAGGGAGTTTTTCAAAGATATCTAATTTTTTAGCTAAGTAATTAGATTAGATTTTTAAAATTTCATTTCCTCAAACAAAAGGCGTTTCTCCGCAGGAGAACAACTAAGAATATTTTTCCCTCTCTTCACGATCGAGGAACCCTCATTTGATCTTTATAACGAAGATAATCTGAAAAGAAATCAAGAAAGAGATCTCCACCTACGATGAATCTTCTTCATCATTTCCTTGTATGTTAAAACGGCCAGGTTAAATTTTATGCAAGAAATTTAACTTCAAAGCAACAATTTCAGAGCGTAAAAACCATTCGCCTTGACCAGAATAATTTTGGCGAATGATTTTTACACTTTGAAATTGTTGCATTGAAATGCATATTATCGGATGACTCCGTTAAAAGTTACTGTTGCGGCATCTCCCGCAATTTCTTGGAATTTAACTTATTTAGTCGTTTTGATTTGACAGCGATTAACAATAATTCCTCGTTGCATTGGCAAATTTATTTACCTGGCTGAAGAAGAAGAGTGAAGACGAAGAGAACTTCTTAAGTACTCGTATTTTACGTAAAACTTGCGATGTAGTCCTTTCATCCATTCCTCAGCATTCAGCCTAAAATATATACCTTCAGTAATATTGGAGAACAACCTAGTGTATTTTCATTAAAATTCGCCATGGATTTGGTCCTACTGCCCACTTTACTTTCATGTGAAGAGAAGTATTCCAAACCTTACCTACCGTACCGCATTAATCTAAAGTAGTTCTTATCTCCGTTATTTGAATTATTTTACATGTTTATTGGCATCTAAAAATTTAGAAAAAATTGATTCATGATAGAAAAGACCTAGTGTTAGAGTCACTCCCTGCCATACTCCCTATCGATGGTTTGTAGAGTACCAAGTAGATGTAGAAAACAGTTGTTTTCAAATGCAATCGTTTTCGACAAAATTTGACTTTTGCCGGAGGTGACGTCAGTTTCGATTCGGTCGCGGAAATTCGTGAATAAATAATAAAAAAATGAGGTGCGATAATGACCGCTTTTCTAAAGTTAATTAGACAAGCTCGACGACAAGAATACATTCAAAGCAGTCAATGCAGGTATTTAATACTTCGGAATACCTGGCTTGGAATGCAAACGGGAAATCTTCATGGACTCGTACGTATTCTCATCCATAGTTCCTAAAAGACTTTCAATAAATGCGACAATTATTTCAAAATTGCTATCAAATAATCTAGTTTCATAGTTATCGGTTATGCCAATTTCTATGTCAAGGATGCCAATTGACTCTTCAAGTAATTTTTTTTCGAAATATTAAAAAACGATCCACACATTCAGCAATCAGTCAATCTCTTTCTAATTAAACCTTGCCTAGAGATCAAAATTTACTTAGTTAAATAATAGTTTTATGGTACACCTGAGTTCTTCATAGAAAATCTTTTGCATGTTTGCATTTTGACCCTAGACTAACTATTACCATTAAAAATCATAGTAGTAATATCACAATCTGATCGCACCTGCCGTGGTCTTTGGGTTCGGAAGAACCTAACGAGCTAAATTCTGATTCCGAGTCAGAGGATATAGTATTAAAAATAATTGGGACTTGTCATCATCAAAAGATAAGATTTTAATTGAGTATGCTCGAGTATTTCTCCTCATACTCAACTTCTTGGAGAACTGCAAACCTTTGATGCACCTATAGGCACATGTGGCCCCAGCAATTAAATAACTGCAAATAGATACTCCAGACCACGTGGAACGTCTCTAAGCCTTTGACAACGAAATATAATATTTTTAGCGGTTTTTTTCACCGTACTGCAACATACGGGGACCAGGCAAAAAATTTATATTGTACTGTGAAGCATTAATTTCACCTAGAAAACATATAGTTCAGAGAAAATAATTAGCTGCGTAAGAATAGTACGTAATATCTTCCTAAGTGTGCATATATATATATATATATATATATATATATATATATATATATATATATATATATATATATATATATATATATATACATACACACATATATATATATATATATATATATATATATATATATATATATATATATATATATATACATATATATATATATATATATATATATATATATATATATATATATATATATAGATTATTTCCTTCCTTCTCTGTCTTGAAAAAGTTGATCTCTGAAAATTAGTTTATTTTTTGCGTGTTTCTATGTTTTGGTTTTTGTTCGCTAGTACTAACTTAATATTCGTTATATACTACCTTGATCAAAAATTTCCCGGAATTTATTCAGAAAATTAAAAAAACAAGTTTATTCATCTAAATCTATATTGTCCCCTTCAAAGTAATCCCCATCGACTGCAACACACTTATGCCAGCGCTTGATCCAATCCTCGAAACATTTTTTATATTCGGTTTTTGGTATGTCCATCAGTGCTTCCTGCGAGTTTTCCATTACTTCCTCTCGGCTGCTAAAACGCGTTCCCCGTAATGGTTTTTTAACTCGATTGAACAGAAAGAAGTCACAGGGAGCCAAATCAGGTGAATTCGGTGGCTGTTGGATGGTATTTGTTGCATTTTTCGTCAAAAAATTACGAATAATGATAGCACTGAGCGACGGTGCGTTATCATGGTGCAAAATCCACGAGTTTTCTGCCCACATTTCTGGTCTCTTTCGGCGAATTGCTTCACGCAAACGTCTCATAACGCCCAAATAATACTCTTTGTTTACTGTCTGGCCTTCTGGCAAAAATTCATGATGCACTACACCGTTGTAATCCATGAAAACCGTCAGCATTGCCTTCTTTTTTGACTGAAAACGACGTGGTTTTTTTTGGTCTCGGCTCATTTGGTGAACGCCATTCACTTGTCTGATGTCTGGATTGCGTGTCGTACTCATAAACCCACGTCTCGTCTCCAGTAATGATCCTTTTGATGAATGTGGGATCGGATTCAGCCTCGCAAATCATGTCTTTTGCGACGTCAACACGGTCTCTTTTTTGCATGAAATTGAGGTCTTTTGGCACCAACTTTGCTGCTACACGACGGAAACCCAAATCATTAACCACAATGTCTTGGGCGGATCCATAGGCAATGTTCAAGTCTTCCGCTATTTCTCTGATGGTTAATTTGCGGTTATTGACCAACATTTCTTTTACTTTATCAATTTTTTCACCGACTTTCGATGTCGATGGTCTGCCACTGCGTTCATCATCTTCGATTGACTCACGACCACTTCTGAACCGCTCGTGCCACTGGTAAACGACCGTTTTTTTTAGAGAATCGTTGCCGAAACACTTTTCCAACATTTCCAATGTCCGTGCGCTACTAAATCCGTTTTTTACGCAAAATTTAATACAAGTTCGTTGTTGCAAATTTAAATCCATTTCTGAAATTGTAAAAAATCGCCAACACACACAGAGATAGATGTACTCTTGGCTACGTAACTTTTGCAAATGTCAAGTTATGACACTAAGATTTAAAGGGAATATCAACAACAGATGTACCAATTTAACAAAAAAACAGAACTCAAATCGGAACGATGGGAGCGCCACACGGTGGTTATTCCGGGAACTTTTTGATCAAGGTAGTATGTATATATATATATATGTATATATATATATATATATGTATATATATATATGTATATATATATATATATATATATATATATATATATATATGTGTGTGTGTGTGTGTGTATAACTTGGACAGCAACAAACAATACAAGAACACATAAAAAGAGCAACCCCCGCTTATTTCTTAATAATTTCGACCGACTTTAGCCCCGTCTTCCTCAGAAGAAACAGTAGTACTGACTATTTATATATAAACCATAAAACACAGTAATCAACCCGAAGGCCGGTTTGGTAGGTGATGGTAGAGTTCACCCAGTACTAAGCCCTATAAAGCGTGTGAAATTCACACATCAGGCTAGGGGTGAAAGGCCTGCCAAGAATTTAGAATTGAAAAACCGCGCAAGCAAACTAAGATTAGTCAGGCGCATTACTAATTGAACCAGGAAAGATTCAGGAATTATGGAAGGAATATGTTGAGGATATATATGTTAAAGACGATAGGTCAGCAAGCTTTGTCGATGAAAAAGGAATGTGACGTAGAAGAGGATAGTTTAGGTACAGAATTACTCGATGGCGAGATAGACAGGGCAATAAGGGAGTTGAAATCACATTTGATCGTTCGGGTATCTGAAATTACCCCGTAACTACTTTATAATTTAGGAAAGCGTGAAAGGAAGAATTTGTGTGTACCATTTCGTGGCAATTATGAGGGAGGAGCTTGACCAGAAGATTTCGCAAAATCAGTGTGAGTTCCTATTCCAAAAAAAAAGAAAAAGCAGTTGCAGATGTTGAAGACCGTAATAGAGGGGAGAATGTTAGGCAAACGAAGAAAAGGCGGGAATAGGATAGGGATGTTGGACGGGATGAAGGGAGAAAGGAAGTGCACGGAGATGAAGATGGACTTGTTGTAGAGCAGAATGTTGGATTGAGTTCTGCTAGGAGAGACAATATAATGCTTTGGTAGTTGTGTTTATCCAAAACCTACCCCAAACGGTAAATTACATATAGTAATAATAATAACAGGGTTGGAATCAACAAGCCTTAGTCCCGATAGTGTACATGATTATTTGAAAAATATCCCTTCACCCTCTCACCAAGGAAACCAAGGAGATCACCAAGGAAATGCGTCATTGTACCTTTGCAAAAGGTGTGCCTATTGAAAATCTGCCTAAACAGGTAGGTTTATCAGAATAGTAATAATTATATTCCATCAACAGAGGAACATACTAAGTTCAGTTATGGGCAATTGATGAATAATCAAAATACAAAGGAAAGAGTTGTAAATGCACGTCAAATAATATCTCAGCAACCAGGCGAACATTCATTCGGTGTCGTCCCAAGTAAAGAGGCATCCCCGCGGTTTTCATTCTCTCTCGAGTGTGGTGGTGAGCATTCGCGAGCAAGGTGCATGGACTCCCAGAGAACCAAACGCGCGTAACCGGGAATAAGCACCAAGCCGAAGCACCGCATGCAGGCGTGCCCGAAATCGGAGAGCACGAAGTGAGGCGAGGGCGGTGGGCGAGGTCAGAGAGGGGGTGGGGGCAAATCAACACAAATGCGGGCTTGGCGAACTGATTCCTGCGATCCGATGTTGGCCCCAAACGTGCGGCCCCGAGTGAGCGCCCCCGCGGCCCTCCAATTAAGGCGCTCTTCACCCACCCGAGGCCCAATCGCGACTTCCCCGGCTCATTAATATCGCCGGAAATTGGCGATGTGATTCCCATTTGGACGAGCGACGTGGATAGAGTGAGCATCAGAATAGGAATGGAGAGGAAGGCTGACTTCTGAGGGCTGAAGAGGGCTTTCTGACGGAAGATCCGAATACTGACGGAAAATAGTCGGAACAGAAAGAGCGATAGAGAGAGGTCGATAGAATACACTTGACGAAAGATGAAAACTAATTCGATTCGCATTTTAAGGACCAAGATAATTCAGCGAAGGCTATCATTGAAGGAAATACAAAATGTGGGAGGAATTGCAGGGGAAGGACAAAGAAGTACGTGTAATGGAATGCAGGAAAGATGGAAAGTAGTATGGTGTGTAATCACCCCCTGCCACATACCATAGCGGTGGTTTTCAGGGTACTAGAAAATAATATAAAGATGTATGTAATGATAAAAGAAATGAATTAATTAGCGGATGGGAATCTGATACCTGTAACTTAGTAGGTCCCCGCAAACGAAACCTCGGACTGATAACCCATTGTGGTTACGATGATTTTCCTATTTGGTCATCAATGGTGACCGCATTGGAAGCTCGAAGGAATACGTCACTTCCGCACAATCGGTGCGCCACCTTCCCTATTCCCTCGGACCCTTAACCGCCGCAGAGAGGAAGCGATGGAAGGAAACAAAGGCAGAACGGATCTGGATGCTATCTTGTCAGGAGTTTGCCTATATTTTTCCTAAACTTTTCACCCCATACGTGCTGATTTTGTAATGCATTAAATACCTCGTCCCAAGAGGTGCACCTGGTACCCTTTTGGTTGTGATTCCTGCAGAGATATGGTGAAACATGGAATGTGATATACCTTTTCGGCCAAGGTACCCTGGATTGCGTAGAATGAAGTCAGTAGCATCGGATTACACAGCACCAAACTTGGACGGTAATGAGATTTGAGTTTTCTAGAGTAGAGGTTATTTCTCTCTCAAATTTTTCTACCTAAAGGCTTCTTTCGATGAATTTCAATGCAACAATTTCAGAGAGTAAAAATCATTCGCCTTGATCTCGGTCAAAGCGAATGATTTTTACACCCTGAAATTGTTGCATTGAAATGCATATTAGCGGACGACTCCGTTAAAAGTTACTGTTGCGGCATCTCCCGCAGTTATTTGTAATTCTTTCGATGAAGTGATATTAGAGTTGCGACTATTGGCTATAATGCTCACAGCATTCGTCGTCAGGGGCTTCCATTACCGATAGAAGATTCATCGACAGTGGGTTTTTCATCTCGCGGTCGCCGCGGGAGGGAGTTGCTCCCGAAGGGGGAAGGGATTAGGCTTCCTCCGCGGACATTGGTAGAATGGCATTGAGTGGATCTCACACGTATCGCGTCCTCACTAAATTCCACGATATACCTTCCGGCTTCCCGAGGTGAAGTACTAAACGAATGAGCGTTGGCAGCACGAATTTCGTCGCATGCCATCCGCCATCCTTATCGCGAGAGTTTCGACCCACCCCATCCCTCGCCCCGCGACGAGACTCCAGAGTTACATTAACACCGTGGTCAATGGTAAGATACGCTCATTTGTCGACGATGCAATGGCTTACACAGATATCCGTCATCTTTAGGACGAACCAGCTTCAGCAGATGATATAAGTTCTATACAACCTTGGTGATTTCCTTGGCAATTATAATTAAACTTGCGTAGACTTAAAAAAAAAGTGCGTAGTGGTGAATCATTGAAATAACAGCTGTTCCCTCCCGAACGCGTACTGCATCAGGAATAGAAAGTGTAGACTCAATTAAATACTTGGGCGTTGCCCTCACTCACGACCTATCCCGGGTGAAACAATGACTACGGGGAATATGTGGACAAGCTAACAAAAAATGAGGATTAGAAGAGCGCTGGGTGCATGTGATGAAACGAATAGAGACCAATGTTATCTTTCGCCAGTTACGCCTTATTTAGAGTGTATGTTACAGCAATAGAGCAATTTGTTTCACGGTTTCTTCCGAGAGAGAGAGAGAGAATGAGTGTGAAGAAGTGGGCATATGAACTCAAAAATATCGATTTTCAATTGCAACAGGAAGAAAAGAGGAGTTTGAAAGACGTCGTTTAATGCCGCATTGACGAATTAGAGAAAAATTTGCAGGTATGCATACACCGAAAACCCTGAAAAAAATGAACACTCGCGTAGTTAAAGCAATTCCATTTAGCTTGGAATGGAGTCTCTAGTTTCAAAATATTCACCAGTCCAGTGTAACTGCTTATGTTATAGAACTGCATATACTACAGAGTACGCTGCAAGCCAACGCTAGCATGTGTGGCAGGGGGTGATTACTCACTTGACTGCTTTTGAGCCAAAACATCTTTCTTCCCCCTAGTGCGGTCGGGCAGAGTTCTTCCGATCCTTTAAGGGTCGTGAGAAAAATGACATCTTAAACCAATCTGCTCTGCACTGAATCTCTGCAATTTTATTTATATGATCTCTTCTACCATAGTACGACGTGGCTAATAACATATTTTCAACATCATCGCTGAAGAAACATCTTTCCAATTTATGCAAGAGATTTCTGTAATTTACTCGTAACTCTCCCTCCGTCAGAGATTCCCAGCTTAGTACCTCTTTTAATTTTGATACGCTACTCAGGAATATATGATTGAGGAAGGTACAGTTAATAAGTTTAAAAAATCACTTTAGTAATTAAAAGAGAAGCGGATATTTGTTAGAAACGTAACCCCGACAGAGAGCATGAAAAGCAGTTCACGTGAACGATCACGAGAGGTTAAATCATGATTCATATCATTCGTAATACACTCAATCTGAACTAATAACGAGAAATTTTAAGCTTTCCCGTTGATTTGTCGCAGTTTATCTGGCAGGACACGTATACTGTGCATCGAAGCAAGGTGTTGGAGCAGACAGACAGGGAGGGCAAGGCACGCGCTTCCGGTGGCGTCCTCGACGGCGAAGAGGGCAAACAAACGGCCGGGGCCACGGCAGCCGCGGGTTGCCACGCTCCGCCGAATCCGGAGCGAACGAAAGAGAGCTTAAGGCTTCTTCATCCGAGTGATTGCGACCAGGATGGACGCTGTAAACTAACTGCACTGGGTTTCCGAAAAAAAGCACCTTTGGAAATCAAGCATCGTGAGATTCACAACGACCGGGATATTTCAGGAACGATGTTGAGACGAGAGATATTGATGAAGTGAGCCAAGCATTTGGAAGAAAACAGGTGCGAAAGGTCCCTGAACTGCGAAAAAGACTCTCTGCCATCTCCGCCGTGACGGCGAAACCGCGACGAAACCGGCGAAGTAATCGTGGTCATATGATCGAAAACACTGATTGCAATCACAAGTAAATATAAAGTATGAACCCCTTCAAGAAATGTCAAAATTATTATAGGAGCTAGGATGGGAATCACTCACGGAGCGAAAGTTAAATTACAGATGCATTCCAATGTCCTGTACAAATTATGATATAGGCCTCCTGAGCGACGATTTAAAAAAATGTATTATTAGAACTTTCGAACTACAGAAGGAGAGTTCACATAAATAAAATTAGGAAGATTCAGTGTAGAACGGATATATTTAAGATTTGATTTTTCCCACGAACGACAATTGATCCGAATGACATTGTCCGACCGCGCTAGGAGGAAAAAGTATTCTGATGTGTAATCATTCCCTGCCACACACCCTTGAGGTGACTTTCAGGGTTCTGTGTAATAAATAAATGATGACTATATGGGTAATAATGATATAAAATCGATTTCTACTGTTAACGACGCCGTGTTAAGATGAAGGAAGTGCTATTTCATCTGCTGTTCCTTATTATGGGATATGCAATGCCATTATACCTAGTATCTATGTATTCGATGGTTTCTGGCAAAACTTTGAGGAAGTTCATGCTCATTAAATGAAGAACACAATGTACTTGATGATGACGCCTAAGTGATGAAACTAATAGTGCCAAAAAAAGAACAGTGAAAAAATACATTGTGTTCTTCATTTAATGACCTAGTATCTATATGAATATCGTTTATCTTACGCAAAGAAAAATCAGCCAGATCTGCCTTCAAAAATCTTTTCTTACATGCTCATCGACCGCTCTTCCTTTCTTCGTCGAAAGTGATTACTAGTCATTTCCCAACTCAGTGGAATCAGGCGAAGAGCTAACACATTTCCAAGTTTCGTTTTCATTCACATGTGTTTTAAAAATCTTACTCAATAATCTGCGAAGTGAAATAAAAGCGGCTCGATTACTCAAGAAATGGAAATTTAGAAAGCCGAAGCTTTGTGATTTCACGAAGATCTTGATGCTTAAAGATGTTTATTCCAGCAAAAAGATTTGTCGGAAAGTTGGAAAAAAATCTTAAAATTTCTGCAATGAGCGTTTTCCGTGGATGGATCGTAATGATTAATTGATTTCGTATTCACAACGGAGAAAGGGAGGATCCCATCACCCCTCAGATATTTAGAATTCGGGTACACACAATTCGCAATGCATTGAGCCTATTATTCAAATTTTAACGTGCAATTGAAACTGTGTAATTACGCAGGTTCCTCGCAAATACTCAAATAAGTTCATAAATTGATTTTTAAACGATTTCACATCGACAATGGAAACCTATTTACAAAAAAATTAGGACTCCCGTGAGAAAACCTATCTACTATCAGGTTTTCGCGTTAACGAAACTGCAAAAATATGGCAACTTGTCTTAAAGGTTGATCTCATTACTTTCAAATATCTCAAACTGAATTGCCAACTAACTAAATGCCTGACTTAATAGCAGTTCCTTCACGCATTATATGCCATTCGGAACATAAAGAGACCAAGTTAACCCCCAACTCGAATTCAAAAGCTCAAAGGCCACCCTAAATCCCACGACGAGTGTGGGGGGGAGGGGTTTAGATCCAATATGGATTCCCCCCAATTCGAGAGAACCTGGGGGTAGGGTGAGTGAATGGGAGGCGGCGGGAGGGGATGGGGGGGGGAGAATGGATTATCGAAGACGTCGGAAGGGGGTACGAGGAAATAGAAATTACTTCAGCGCTCTGACGTGACATTTCCTCCTTTGGCGGCACACACTATCAAAATATCGGGCCGAGGGGGTGCCCCAAATCGCACCGCAGCCCCGGCACAAGGGCCCACGAACCCCCTCGCTCCCCTCGAAGTCCCTCTCCCCCCACGTTCGGGGCCGCCCCCGCCTACGCAGCGCCGCCGGCACTCGCGGCGGGTGAACCGGCAACCACTCACTTCCCCTCGGTCGCCCCCGCGTCGTAGGCGGAAGGGTGAGTGGGTGAGGCGAAGCGTGGCACGCCGAGGCGAGACGTGCGTGATCCGGCCGAGTGGCGCCCCCCTCCCCCCCGCTCCTCTCATGCGAACAACCCATGGGACGAGCTAAAACGGTGGCCAAGTGAAGCTCACGAAGGGGAGTTACATTACACAGGACGCTGCAAGACATCGCAAGGGTGTGTGACAGCGGGGGGGGGGGTAGTTATTACACACCACACTACCCCTGACCCAAAATACCTTTCACCCCCTAGCACGATCGGACAACGTTATTCCGATCCCTTATCGTTCGTGGGGAAAAATGTCACTTTAAACCTATCTCTTCTAAACTGAATCTCGCTTAATTTGATTGACATGATCTCTCCTACAGTAATACAATGTGGCTATTAATGCATTATAAACATCATCCCCAAAGGAATAAGTTTACACTTCATGCAAGACATCTAACATGCCATTTAAACATCGCACCGTGAGGGATTAATAACCAAGCTCCGCTTAACAATTTTGATACGCCATTTAGTTTGTTAGAGTTGAATTTCGATGTGCCACAACGCAGTCTTCGTCCGACTTGGGTGTAAATTAACAACTGAAAAAAGCAGATATATGATGCAGTTATATGTTTTTCCAAGTTCACCAAAAGAAGTGAAACTACTGCGGCTAAAGGCCAAAGTAGGTGTTAAACATAAAACTGTCTGAATAGAATTATTTATCTGGCAGGTCATTTATATTGTATATTCGACTCTCAAAGGCTGGAAAACGATGTGGGTGTGCATATTTATAATTATATATATATACATATATATATATATATACACATATAATATATATATACATATATATATATATATATATATGTATATATATATATATATATATACATATATATATATATATATATATACATATATATATATATATATATGTATATATATATATATATATATATTACATATATATATATATATATATATATATATATATATATATATATATATATATATACGCAGGTTACGCTCCTCAGAGGGACAAACTCCAAAGAATAAGACAACTATGCACAACCGTTCCGTCATTGTCGGATTCTACAGGTGTCCTCATCATGCAGATTCCGCTATCGACAGGTTTTTCTGTGCAGACAATCTAAAGTGCTCGGTTTTCTTCTCTCGAAACGAAACAACCGCGTAAGATTCCACGAATCGGCGTCACACCACGGCTCAGAAGGCGCATCGCTCTTGGGAGATAATCCCACGTGTGCAGTCGTTGCGGCGAGGGGTCGTGGGAGGCGGTGGTGGTGGGGGGAGGGTGCCATTGGTAGAAAGTAGGGAGGGCAATAGGTGGGTCAACCA
>NW_027286621.1:0-12500 GCF_022747635.1 Hetaerina americana | reverse complement strand
ATAGATAGATAGATAGATAGATAGATAGATAGATAGATAGATAGATAGATAGATAGATAGATAGATAGATAGATAGATAGATAGATAGATAGATAGATAGATAGATAGATAGATAGATAGATAGATAGATAGATAGATAGATAGATAGATAGATAGATAGATAGATAGATAGATAGATAGATAGATAGATAGATAGATAGATAGATAGATAGATAGATAGATAGATAGATAGATAGATAGATAGATAGATAGATAGATAGATAGATAGATAGATAGATAGATAGATAGATAGATAGATAGATAGATAGATAGATAGATAGATAGATAGATAGATAGATAGATAGATAGATAGATAGATAGATAGATAGATAGATAGATAGATAGATAGATAGATAGATAGATAGATAGATAGATAGATAGATAGATAGATAGATAGATAGATAGATAGATAGATAGATAGATAGATAGATAGATAGATAGATAGATAGATAGATAGATAGATAGATAGATAGATAGATAGATAGATAGATAGATAGATAGATAGATAGATAGATAGATAGATAGATAGATAGATAGATAGATAGATAGATAGATAGATAGATAGATAGATAGTGGTCTTTATTTGGGCGAAATTGAGACCAAATGGTCCCTTCTTCCATTTAACCCATCGTCATATACATATTATATTAGCCATTAAACTTATAAATACAGTCATATGTACACATAAATACATATAGACAGACATCAATACACACACTACATACCTATATTCATACACATACCTACACATATACATACATATCCACACACACATACACACATAAACATACATACATGCATTCATACACATACATAAATACAAACATAAGTACGCACATACACACCCATACATACATACATATACATATACATATATAAATTAAGAATACACCTACATATACTCAAATTAAATGACAGTGAAGTCAACAGTACAATAAAATGAGGAAAGTCTGAGCAAAGAATGAGGTTTGTGGGAAAAGCTAGGGAGAGCGTGGCATTGCTCAACTAGTAAAAACCCACGCAGGAAAAACACCCACGAAGAGAAGGGGGGTGTGAAAAACCTGCGAAAACCCTATTAATTAGAGGAAAGATACATGTACATTGTAACAATCATTTTTACAGAGTATACATATTATTAAGTTACTGAAATTGAAATGGAGAAATTAAATACATTGACAACACATGCGGAGTAATGAGAAGCGTGATGTTTCTAAAAATAATTACGCAAACTCCTACCGCTTGAGATGACAAAACAAAAAGCAGGGTAAAAAACAAAGTAGACACAGTGATCTGTATAACAGCTGAGTGGAATGACGGAGGGATACTGGTTAAGTTAAGTACCTGAGGAAAATGAACTTGTGAAGTGCTCTTCTAAATGTTGTTGTTGATGAAGAGTTTTTTATGTCATCTGGGAGAGAGTTCCACAGACGGCATGCTGTAACATGAAAAGATTTGTGATAGATTTCCGTGCGATGGTGTGGGACAAGAAGTTTGTTATTACCCCTGGTATTTCTGTTGTGGATTGAGTTGATGAAGAGGAAGTTTTTGTATAGATAATTAGGGGTGTGCTTTGAAAGTATTCCGTAGAGAAGTGAAAGAATATGTAAATGCCTGCGGCCTTCTAGCTTTAACCAGGATATTTTATTAAATGAGTCGGAAATATGATCGTACTTCCTAAGATCACATATGAACCGCACACAGGAATTATGGGTCTTCTGGAGTTTGGTTTTTAGTTCGCCTGAAAGGTCTTGGTATACTACATCACAGTAATCAAAGTGGGGTATGAGAAGAGTGGACACAAGAAGCATCTTTAAGGAGGGGGGAGCAATGTGCTTTAACCTTTTCAGTGAATGCAGGGATGAGTTAATTTTTCTGCAGATAGCAATTGCATGATCAGTCCAAGATAATGTTTCATTTATGGTTAAGCCTAAATTATTTACTGTCCTTAGGTATGGTATGATAGATCCTTGCAATTTTAGTGGTGGTAGTTTATCAATACTTATTTTAGAATGTATTTTATGGTATCCAATTATGATGGACTGACTTTTGATTGGGTTTATTTTCAATAAATTTTTTATTCCCCATAGTGACAAAGCAGCCAGATCTGCATTAATTTCGTTTATAATTGTAGGTAGGTCTTGAAGGCGGGAATGGTGATATATTTGTAAATCATCGGCATAAAGGTGATGATTGCAATTTAAAATGCATTTACTAATATCGTTTATATACAGGGAAAAAAGCAAAGGTCCAAGAATGGATCCTTGTGGAACACCCCTGTGTATTTGAAGCCAGTTAGAGGATGAATTAGGTGTAGTGACACTTTGGAATCGGTTACTTAGGTATGAGCGAATCCACAGTAAAGACGAGGAAGAAAAATTCAGGTTTTGAAGTTTTGCTAAGAGAATATCTTTGTCAATAGAGTCGAAGGCTTTGGTAAAGTCTAGGAGAGTCATTATTGTCACCTCTTTGCGATCCATGGATAGTCGGATGTCATCTGTTATTTTAAGGAGAGCGGTAGCTGTGCTGTGAGAGGACCGAAAGCCAGATTGTAGAGGATCAAGTAAGTTATTTTCATTCAGAAACTTTGAAATTTGTTCGTGAATGAGTCTCTCGAATGCTTTTGATAAAGGAGGCAAGATGCTGATTGGTCTGTATTCAGCAATGTTAGTGGGTGTGGATTTTTTGGGGATGGGACGGACGAGGGCACGTTTCCAGAGGGAGGGATATGTTTCAGTTAAAATAGACCAATTAAAGATATGAGTTAAAACAGGAAGTACAATGGGAAGTAACTTTTGTATGAGAATAGCTGAAATTCCGTCAGCTCCATCTGAGGAGGACTTGATTTTTTTGAGGGCCTGGAGGACTTCCATTTGTGTGACGGGAGAAATGTTGAATGAGCTTCTAGCAGAAACTGGAGTTGGTTCAGAATTTTGCAAACTGTATATGTATTCATTTTTTGCATTAAAGTCGATTTCCGTCGGTGGGGTTGTGAATAAACGGTTTAGGTCGTCTGGAGAAATGTCAGCAGGTAGGGAGTGTTGATTTTTAGTTTTTCCAACACCAAGGTACTTCAAGCTTTTCCAAATATGTGACGGGGGCTCTTTAGATATTTGGAAGGCATATCTGATTTTGGAATTTCTAATGACTTGTTTAGTTTTGTTACGCAGTTTTTTGTAGATATTGAATACATTTTCGTTTTTATGTTTTTAAACAGGCTATAGTCTGCGTCACGCCTACGCATCAAGTATTTTGTTTCATCTGTTATCCAAGGGGAGCGTGGTTTGGACAGTCGGATTTTTCTAAACGGTGCATGTTTGTCTCCTAGATCATTTAAGAACGTATTAAATAGTTCTACTTTTTTATCTATGTCGTTGATGAATTCTATAGACTGCCATGGAATGGTAGCCGCATCGGATACCAGGTATTTGTCATCTATGGACTTGAAATCGCGAGTAAGAATGAATTTCTGCTTAAATTTAGGACATCTAACTGAGTATGTTAAAAATAACACATCATGCATGGATATTCCTGGGGCAGAAAGTTGCCCATATGTTGTGATTTTGTCAGGGTTGGCTGTAATTATTGCATCAAGCCAAGTGGCTGATGAAGATGTATGATGGGTAGGTTCTAGGGGAAGTATACTAAGACCGAGGGATGACATAGAGTTAGTAATTGTTTTAGAGTCATGAGTTGAGGAAAGAAAGTTGGCATTGAAGTCACCAGTAATAATAACATGGTCATAGTTCGGAATGAGGGAAGATAATGCTTCTTCCAAGTCGGAAAAATAACCTATCTTGGGTGGGCGGTAAACTATGCCTAAAAGAATTTTTTGTAGGTTGAAGGTTATCTCTAAGAATGCAAACTCGGGTCTTTTGCAGTAAACGGAAGAACTTTTTGATATAATTTTGAATGAGAGATCTTTTCTCACGTAGACACCTACGCCTCCACCACCCTTGCCGATACGATCATGTCGATAGAAGTTGTAGCCAGGAATGTCGATGGATGAGGTAGGCATATGAGGCTTAAGCCAAGTCTCAGCGATGGAAATTGCATGAACGTCGTTGTCAGGTAGAAGTTGACACAATTCGTCAAGGTGCGCAGAGAGACTTTGGGCGTTGAGGTAAATTATTTGAAAAGAACGAGGGTGAGATCTAAAAATGCTGCATAAGGTTAATTGTGATATACATAATCCAAACTCATTCCGCTGATATAGTAATAGGCACAGAGAGTTGGCTGTGCAATGACATAAATGACCAAGAAATTTTCCCAATAGATTTCAAAGTTTACCGACACGATAGAGATACAAGACCCGGAGGAGGTGTTTTCGTGGCAGTTAAAAGTCATTTTGAAAGCAGGCAAGTTTCATTTGAGAATAATAACATAGAAAGTGTTTGGTGCACCTTAATACGGACCAATCAACCCAACATAAATTTATGCTCTTTCTACAGACCTCCAGACTCAGATTTGAAAACACTTCACACCCTCAACGATCAAATTTACAATTTTACACGTAAATATAATAACAGCATAAACATAATTGGTGGCGACTTTAATCTCCCTGGTATAGATTGGGACAACAATATCGTTAAATCTGGGACCCGCGATCGCGAATCTTGCAATTCCATGATAAAATTGGTTCAAAGAAACTCCCTCCATCAAGCAGTACGCATGCCCACCCGTGGAAAGAACATATTGGATCTATTTCTAACAAACACGCCTGAACGTATTATTAGTGTATCAACTGATGAGGGCTTGAGTGACCATAAAGCAATTAATGTCCACTTGGACATAGAAATTAAAAAGATCATTAAACCAAAAAGAAAAATTTATAATTACCATAAAGCAGACTTTGAATCCTTTGCCAATCAATTAAACTCTTCACTACCCGAGTTCAAAACCCGCTTAAGTCATGTCAACGTGGAAGAAACTTGGACAGAATTTGTCAATATCATGCAAAAAGGAATCGTAGATTTCATACCTATAAAATACGTTAAAGCAAATCGCGACCCCAGGTGGTACAATAAAGACGTTAGAAACGCCCTTCGAAAGCAGAGAATGCTACACTCTAGGGTAAAGAGGGCAGGCGTGAACACATCATCCCCTGAGAATAAACAATTATGGGACACATATAGATCCTCCAAAATTGAAACCAAAACACAATTACGTAGCGCTTTACTGGACTTTAAACGCAAAGTACTTTGCGAGCACTTGGACACTGACCCCAAAGCTTTCTGGTCATATGTTAGGGAAGTAAATGGGAGTAAACAAACCGTGGCTTGCTTAAGGGATTGTAGCAATATAATTCATACAGACAGTGAGGGTAAAGCTAACATCTTAAATTCATTCTTCCAAAGCGTTTTCTCGAATGATGTTGCCACCGCATATCTCCAAGAAACAATACATACTCCACCCATGGAAAAAATAACAGTGGACCAACAAGGAATTCTAAAATTGCTTAACGAGATTAAACTCAACAAATCCCCGGGTCCCGAAAATATACCAGCTAGGGTGATAAAACATTTAGCTCCAAACATTGCCCCGTACCTTGAATTTATATTTAACAAATCCCTCACAGAGTGCAAAGTACCTAAGATTTGGAAAACCGCGCAAATAACGCCTATTTTTAAAGGTGGTGACAGGGAGGATCCCAGTAATTACAGACCTATATCTCTCACTTCTATCTGTTGCAAAATCTTAGAGCACATAATTGTCAGTTCAATAATGAGACACCTTGACAATATTAACTTTTTAAGTGACAAACAACACGGATTCAGGAAAACTCGCTCCTGCGAAACCCAATTAGGATTATTTACACATGATTTACTTTTATCGGGTGAGAGAGGTAGGCAAGTCGATGCCATCTTCTTAGATTTTCAAAAGGCATTTGATAAGGTCCCACATGGTAAACTCATTCATAAATTAAAGGTCGCGGGTATAAATAAGGGCGCCATAAGTTGGGTTAAAGATTTTCTTTCGGAGCGGGAACAGAGGGTAGTCCTTGATGGCGCTAGTTCCGACAGCGTTCGAGTCACGTCGGGGGTACCTCAGGGAAGTGTGATCGAGCCGTTGCTTTTCTTGATTTTTGTTAACGATTTGAACCGCGAAGTGAAAAGTAAAATTAGGATGTTCGCGGATGACACGGTGATCTATCGGGAGATATCTGGGGATGAGGATCGTTTTATTCTAGAGCAGGATTTAGATTGCATTACTAAATGGTGTTCTAACTGGGGATTGACTCTAAATTATAATAAATGTTCAGTGGTAAATTTCTTTAAAAGATCAACGGGATTTGCTTACAAATTAGCTGGAGGTGACCTAGCAGTAGTTGATACGGTGAAATACCTAGGTGTCACATTCACAAAAGACTTAACTTGGGGGACTCACATACGTAAAGTCTGCGGTCAAGCATATAAAAAATTGGGATTCATTAGACGCATTGTCGGCAAAAGTGACTCGAAGGTCAAGGAACGTTGTTACCACGCTCTTGTAAGGCCTCATTTAGAATACGCATGCAGCGTGTGGGATCCGAGTGAAAAAGGTCTCATTCGGGAAATTGAGAAGGTTCAACGCCGGGCAGCCCGTTTTGTAAAAAATTCCTACGATAAAACGCAAAGCGTCACCGAAATGCTCATGGATTTGGGGTGGGAATCATTGGCTGAGAGACGATTCAATGCAAGATTGAAATTATTAAATAAATTTAGATCCGCATGTTTCAGCACCGAGGTCTCGCAAATTATTCGTACTCCTACATACATTAGTCGCTTGGATCATGCATAGTAGCTCGAATGTCCGTCGTGTAATGGTCCCATTGAGGGAGAGGGCGCGCCGCGTAGGCGCCGATCAACGGGTGACCGCCTGGTGTATACCAGGCGGAGGAGTCCCTCAGGTGACGAAGGCGATCGAGGCGGCGGTCAAAGGCACGAAGTGCTCTAGGCTGCAGGTCGTGGCCCATGTGGGCACCAACGACGTCACGGACCGTGGATCCGAGGAGGTCCTCCGTTCCCTTAGGGAACTGAGCTCCGAGGTGAAGCGCGTCCAGGGCGTCGAGGGGGTTCGGCTGGGACTAACGGTCTGCAGCATCGTTCCGAGGGAGGATCGCGGGTCTCTGGTTTGGAGCCGAGTGGAAGGCATAAACCAGAGACTATCGAGATTCTGCTCGGACATAGGAGCCTCCTTCGTCGACCTCAGACCAACCCTCCGATCTTGCAGGACTCCCCTTAACCGATCTGGGGTCCATTACACGGCGGAAGCGGCGAGTAAGGTAGCGGATAGGATACTCGACCACTGTAGGCCTTTTTTAGGATAGAGAGCAGGTCACTTAGTGGGTCAATAACATCTGGGGATAGCGCGTATAATATTATTAATAAAAATATAAAAGTCATTGACAACACTGGCAATGATTTAGAAAGACATGTGACACGCACTTCCCCACAAAGGCGTCCTAAATTACAGTCAGACACTAATAAGGACGTTATTCAACATCAAAATAATTTAACTATACTTGTTATAAATTGCAGAAGCCTCAAGAACAAATCAGCGGATCTAGAACACATAATCCAAACTCATTCCGCTGATATAGTAATAGGCACAGAGAGTTGGCTGTGCAATGACATAAATGACCAAGAAATTTTCCCAATAGATTTCAAAGTTTACCGACACGATAGAGATACAAGACCCGGAGGAGGGGTTTTCGTGGCAGTTAAAAGTCATTTTGAAAGCAGGCAAGTTTCATTTGAAAATAATAACATAGAAAGTGTTTGGTGCACCTTACTACGGACCAATCAACCCAACATAAATTTATGCTCTTTCTACAGACCTCCAGACTCAGATTTGAAAACACTTCACACCCTCAACGATCAAATTCACAAGTTTACACGTAAATATAATAACAGCATAAACATAATTGGTGGCGACTTTAACCTCCCTGGTATAGATTGGGACAGCAATATCGTTAAATCTGGGACCCGCGATCGCGAATCTTGCAATTCCATGATAAAATTGGTTCAAAGAAACTCCCTCCATCAAGCAGTACGCATGCCCACCCGTGGAAAAAACATATTGGATCTATTTCTTACAAACACGCCGGAACGTATTATTAGTGTATCAACTGATGAGGGCTTGAGTGACCATAAAGCAATTAATGTCCATTTGGACATAGCAATAAAAAAGATTGTTAAACCAAAAAGAAAAATTTATAATTACCATAAAGCAGACTTTGAATCTTTTGCCAATCAATTAAACTCTTCACTACCCGAGTTCAAAACCCGCTTAAGTCATGCCAACGTGGAAGAAACTTGGACAGAATTTGTCAATATCATGCAAAAAGGAATCGTAGATTTCATACCTATAAAATACGTTAAAGCAAATCGCGACCCCAGGTGGTACAATAAAGACGTTAGAAAAGCCCTTCGAAAGCAGAGAATGCTACACTCTAGGGTAAAGAGGGCAGGCGTGAACACATCATCTCCTGAGAATACACAATTATGGGACACATATAGATCCTCTAAAATTGAAACCAAAAAACAATTACGTAGCGCCTTACTGGAATTTAAACGCAAAGTACTTTGCGAGCACTTGGACACTGACCCCAAAGCTTTCTGGTCATATGTTAGGGAAGTAAATGGGAGTAAACAAACCGTGGCTTGCTTAAGGGATTGTAGCAATGTAATTCATACAGACAGCGAGGTTAAAGCTAACATCTTAAATTCATTCTTCCAAAGCGTTTTCTCGAATGATGTTGCCACCGCATATCTCCAAGAAACAATACATACTCCACCCATGGAAAAAATAACAGTGGACCAACAAGGAATTCTAAAATTACTTAATGAGATTAAACCCAACAAATCCCCGGGTCCCGAAAATATACCAGCTAGGGTGATAAAACATTTAGCTCCAAACATTGCCCCGTACCTTGAATTTATATTTAACAAATCCCTCACAGAGTGCAAAGTACCTAAGATTTGGAAAACCGCGCAAATAACGCCTATTTTTAAAAGTGGTGACAGGGAGGATCCCAGTAATTACAGACCTATATCTCTCACTTCTATCTGTTGTAAAATATTAGAGCACATAATTGTCAGTTCAATAATGAGACACCTTGACAACATTAACTTTTTAAGTGACAATCAACACGGATTCAGGAAAACCCGCTCCTGCGAAACCCAATTAGGATTATTTACACATGATTTACTTGTATCTGGTGAGAGAGGTAGGCAAGTGGATGCCATCTTCTTAGATTTTCAAAAGGCATTTGATAAGGTCCCACATGGTAAACTCATTCATAAATTAAAGGTCGCGGGTATAAACAAGGGCGCTATAAGTTGGGTTAAAGATTTTCTTTCAGAGCGGGAACAGAGGGTAGTCCTTGATGGCGCTAGTTCCGACAGCGTTCGAGTCACGTCGGGGGTACCTCAGGGAAGTGTGATCGGGCCGTTACTTTTCTTGATTTTTGTTAACGATTTGAACCGCGAAGTGAAAAGTAACATTAGGATGTTTGCGGATGACACGGTGATCTATCGGGAGATATCTGGGGATGAGGATCGTTTTATTCTAGCGCAGGATTTAGATTGCATTACTAAATGGTGTTCTAACTGGGGATTGACTCTAAATTATAATAAATGTTCAGTGGTAAATTTCTTTAAAAGATCAACGGGATTTGCTTACAAATTAGCTGGAGGTGACCTAGCAGTAGTTGATACGGTAAAATACCTAGGTGTCACATTCACTAAAGACTTAACTTGGGGGACTCACATACGTAAAGTCTGCGGTCAAGCAAATAAAAAATTGGGATTCATTAGACGCATTGTCGGCAAAAGTGACTCAAAGGTCAAGGAACGTTGTTACCACGCTCTTGTAAGGCCTCATTTAGAATACGCATGCAGCGTGTGGGACCCGAGTGAAAAAGGTCTCATTCGGGAAATTGAGAAGGTTCAACGCCGGGCAGCCCGTTTTGTAAAAAATTCCTACGATAAAACGCAAAGCGTTACCGAAATGCTCATGGATTTGGGGTGGGAATCATTAGAAGAGAGACGATTCAATGCAAGACTGAAATTATTAAATAAATTCAGATCCGCATGTTTCAGCACCGAGGTCTCGCAGATTATTCGTACTCCTACATACATTGGTCGCTCGGATCATGCATATAAAATTCGGGAAATAGATGCCAGGACTAGCCGACTCAAGGACTCCTTCTTCCCACGGACAATACGGGATAGCAACTGTAGGATTATAGATAGTAAAAATTCCACTTGCCACCCTCAGTGTCTAAAAAATAATTAGTTCTACTTAAATGCATGCTCCTCCACTAACCTTATGTGTTTTGTTATAATAACCCATTCTTTCCGCATGATATCATTCGTGTTCTGTTCATCTGTTTTTAAGTTTCCCTTTCAGTCCCTCTTCCCTCCCGGCGGGGGGAAATTCCTGCTACCTGCAACGTTGGGTCGAATTCCCTTCCTTTTACTGTCTCTTTGGGGGGTTGAGTGTTTTGTGGTGCATTTTCATGTGGTAGTGATGTTTCACATTCTTGCTTGTTGTGTCCTGGCTTGCGTGTTTTAGGATGGCTTTCGTGCTGTATCCTGGGGTGCAGTTTTTTGTTGTTTTGCGGTGTATGTGTTTGCATGAGTATTGGATGGAGGGAGTTTTGCATGAGTGTGTGCGCTGCTGGGGTGTAATTTTCCGTGTTGTTTTTTGCATGTGGTATTTTTCGTTTTTACGGTTGGTGACCTAACACCCCCCGCCACACGCCCTTGCGGCGGCTTGCGGGGTATTATGTAGATGTAGATGTAGATGCATATAAAATTCGGGAAATAGATGCCAGAACTAGCCGACTCAAGGACTCCTTCTTCCCACGGACAATACAGGATAGCAACTGCAGGGTTATAGATAGCAAAAATTCCACTTGCCACCCTCAGCGTCTAAAAAATAATTAGTTGTATTTAAATGCATGCTCTTCCACTAACCTTATGTGTTTTGCTATAATAACCCATTCTTTCCGAATGACCTCATTCATGTTCTGTTCATCTGTTTTTAAGTTTCCCTTTCAATCCCTCGTCCCTCTCCGCGGGGGCAAATTCCTGCTACCTGCAACGTTGGGTCGCATTCCCTGCCAATTAGAGACTCTTTGGGGGTAGAGTGTTTCGTGGTGCATTTTCATGTGGTAGTGATGTTTCAATTTCTTGCTTGTTGTGTCCTGGCTTCCGTGTTGTAGAATGTCTTTCGTGCTGCATCATGGGGTGCAGTTTTTTAGTTGTTTTGCGGTATATGTGTTTGCATGAGTATTGGATGAAGGGATTTTTGCATGAGTGTGTGCGCTGCTGTGGGTGTAATTTTCCGTGTTGTTTTTTTTGCATGTGGTATTTTTCTTTTTTACGGTTGGTGACCTAACACCCCCCGCCACACGCCCTTGCGGCGGCTTGCGGGGTATTATGTAGATGTAGATAGATGTAGATGTAGAATTGATTGTTAAAGAATTTACTTGGAGCCACGTATCGTTCACGTAGATCAATGGTTGCAGAGGAAAGTCTTCGAGACGTATTTTTACCTTCAAGTTGGAAAGAGACGAATTCCGGTGCCAGAGGATTTAGGGATCTGTGGTGGCTTTTAGGGAAGAATTCTGGTGCAAAAGGGTCTAAGGGCGAAAAGGTTTGGGAAAATCCGAACCGGCATTTTGTGGGTAGCTGGGTAAAATGTAATGACACAAGGTCATTATCGGGGAATTCAGTCGTGTATGAGGGACAAGGATTAGCGATGTTACCTGTGGGGGTCAAGGTATTTTGAGTGGAAAGGAGTGGGAGAGCATCCTGCGGTGATGGTGTTACTGGCGGGGTATGGCCGAGGGTGTCCTGCCGTGGGGGTAAGGTAGTGGGTATGCGATAATGAGTTTGGGAATTTGGGAAGGCGTAATGGCTTACGGGTGACGACTGGGAAGTTATGTTTTTAGGAACCTGAGAGCCAAAAGAGGGGTTCATCATACTTCTTAGATAAATACTGGAAATAGCGAAGCTATCTAGATTAACACAAGCAGAAGCATAAGAGGAAAGAATTAAAAATATTAAAGATCTAAGTATTTACAAGATTAAAAGCATTATGTGTAGAGAGAGTAAGACCAGAGAAACTTTTAAGACCCAAATTCGAACTGCACAATCCTATTTAAATATAAAAAGGAGCTACTTTCCTTGCCATAGCAGGTTTGTGAAAAAAGTGGCGGGAAAAGTTTCGGGCAAAATAAATTTATTTCATACCTAGCTACAATGCCTCAAAGTTCTTCAAAGTGCATCCCTTGAGCGTCGACACACTTTTGCCAGAGGCTTTTCTACGACTCGTAGGCTCCCTGGTAGGCGGATTGCGAAAGGTCCTTAAGGGTACGCGTGCAATCTTCTTTAACGGTACTAAGGGTCACATGGTGGTTTCCTTAAAACGGAGGATTTTACTTTTGGATATAGGAAATAGACTGTTGGTGC
>NW_027286620.1:0-18004 GCF_022747635.1 Hetaerina americana | reverse complement strand
AATGGGATGGATTCGAATCCCAGACCGTGAGTAGATGATTCGTTATACATCTGTCCGCGAGGTATACGTGTAGGCTCTATTTGTGATCTTACGACTGATGTGAGAGGCCTTATGTCCAGATGCATCTAAAAATGGCTTTCCAATTACTTCTCGAAGATCTTCTCGGTCCGTAAAAACATAGGTCGGTGTCATGGTATTGAATGCAAAGTTGATACGCTGATAGAATAAGAATCTTATTATCTGCATTTCGAAGTTACCCTCAAAGATAATGGAAGAGTAAAAACGCTTATGCTACTAACATGATAGTGACGAGCAGCAAAATTATACGAAGCTTCATCTGTGAGAGTTAGACCTTTGTTACCCAGTGTGGAAGGGAAGATGATTTATGAGGTCGGTCGGTCGAACTATTTTATTTCAACTTCAATTGTCGACATATTACCCACAGTTTTCAACATACCAAAAGCTTACTATCTAATCGTTCGCTGAAAAAACAGTACTTGCAACAAAATAGGAACACAATAAAACAAGACGTCTTAGAAACCTAGGATGAACACACCCTTTGCTTTTTAATTTTCACTAATTTTAATAAGACTGACTGATTTACGTTGCAGCACTTGCAGAAATTAGATTAGGAAGGATTATACTGATTAAATGATCAAGAAAGCAATTTTCTAGGACTAGCGGAATGCACAACAGATCTGATATCCGGAGAAAGAAGGAAATAAAGGATTCGGGAGCTCGATTGGGTGAATAAAAGTGATCACAACTCATCATAACATCGGTAGAAGTGTAGGGTTTCTACATTTTTTATTTCCTCTTTGGAGAAGAGTTTTACCTCCATACGAGAGGAATTTCTTCAAAGTCCTCGACGAGGGATTCTAGAGCTATCCAACGGAACTAAACGCTTTCAAGAGGAGGCAGGAGGTCTTTATTGAATGTTTCCCTCCGCTGAACTTTTCAACCTGTTACGCGGACGTAATAAAGTGGGATCTGCCGGGCATGGATGACGGGGAGGGTTGAAGTGAAGGAGGCTAGAGAGGGATGGGAGAAAGAAGTGACGTGTTTTCGGAGGAGAGAAATTTCGGAAGAAGAAAGAGGGAATTGAGGAAATCTCGGGGTGAATTTCTTAAAATGAGGAAAAAATACATGAAAAATTATTTGCGAAGGAACGACGAGTAGGTAAGCCACCGGGAGGAGGAAAGCACGCCTCTCTTTTCCCATAAGCAGGAGGGTGAGTTGTACGCGGGGAGGGTTCAGGCGGCGTGGGAATCAATTAAACGTCAAAGAGAGACGCATCGATGGCAAAATTTGAAGGGAATGAATAAAAAAGAAAGACGACCCATTTTCCGTCCCCTCGCAAACTCCAGCGTCTCCAAGGCAACGCTTCGAGATAACGAGATGGTGCTGTCGGATGAGGGAGGTCGAGGTCGGCGTGTACGCTGGGGCAATGCGCTCGTTCCATTGCGGAAAAAAATATACTAAAAATCCCACCGCGTCAAGGGGAAATCTTTTGCGTCACCGATTACATCGAAGTTACAGGCATTTTACCGGAGGGATAGAGGGAGGTTGGTGATTGTCTTTCGTGATATTTCACATCCAGGGGAAATTTTCAAAAAAGGACACAATAGAAAAGGATTCCAAAGGCTTGTGATTGAAGTATATCCTGCCACTTGAAAGCTACATGTTTTCCGAAATGCGTGACACATGAGCGGGGAATCGGTAAGTTAGTGCCTAAGCGTCAAAGAAAGTAAAAACAAATTTTGAATCGGACTTGTCTCCTTATTCTGCTGGATTCTCGAATTTGGGAGAGAGATACGACATTTGGGTGGAATGACGCAAACCGCAGTCACAATATAAACCCATAAAAAGAACCAACTATGATTTTTCTGGCCACGCATTTAACTGTTCAGTATGTTACCTTATGGTTCAAATAGGCCAATTAAATTATAACTTTGTAAGCAATTAACAACAATAATTAGCATTCCACCGAATTTTGAAATTTTTTAACCGTAGATTGCAGGTAAGCAGAAATGTTGTTTTCTCGAATCCTAACTGCTTGACCCAGTGGGTAGCGGAGACTGGTCATCAATTCCTTTTCAACCGACCTTAGTTAAAGTAGAGAATCGATTATCGAGGTCTTGCGGAGGATTCTCACGAATTGTAAAGGCGGAATCATTTATGGGGGTAATGAGTATACCTGTAATCACGTCGTGATTTCCACGGTGTGCGGCATTTGGCGCCCTATTTTGTCATTCCCTTTTATTTACAGCATATTTTGTTAGAAGCATATAAGCTTTGGGACCCTTTTCTTAACGTGCTTTAATTGGACTGTTTCGTTGAGTATCACGTGAATTACACGGTTGGTTGGACATGATGCGAAAACTTCGCCAAATTGGCTCCTCTCAATCCACTATTGGCGAAGGGTGCATGAGCAGTACCCTCGGGTATCTATACTCAGAGCATTTTTGCCAAAATATGAGGACTGGTTTCCTCACATGTGTAACCTTCTAGTTAATAAATCCGGATTGTTAAAATAGAGGAGATATAGGCGGAGTCGGTGGCGTTGCTCTTTTGTCCCTGAAAGAAGAGAGAGGGAAATGAAAAAAAGCAGCAAATAGCAGGAGTGGATCCAAGGTGGGGTGATTCTCGCCATCTGACCCCGGGTGAACGAGTGAAAGCTCCCTAGGGACGGCAAACCTTTTCATTATTGCGTGCAAACGTCGAAAGCGGGTGGCGTGTAATGTATTGCGCGCGTGCCAGGGAGCAGCAAGAATTTTTGTGCCACACCGTCAAAACCTGAACTCGTTTAACTGACTTCTCTTCCAGATGGCCAGTTCACATTGATAATGAACTTCTTTTTACCGGAATTGATAGCTTAACTGCTCTCGTGAATTTTTCGTGTTTCGTAAGTGAAGATACTCTGACTCTTGACTCTGTGGAATGTTATATACAAGGGAGTATCTTGTATTATTAAGGGAGAAAAAGCTTGGGGAGAATTAAGGATGGACGTCGAAAATCCTAACTTAATAAAATATATTATCATAAATAAAAGGTGAAATTTGGGTGCAAAGCGCAAGTATAAAAAAGTGTATTTCTCAACATAACGATTATTGACTAGAACAGTATACCTGCAGAACTATTTGCGCCCTTCCCAAGCAATGCAAGTATATATTTTTTAATATTTTAAAAGTCAATAAGATAATTGAATATATGTGGAATGTGGAATGTGGAATATATAGATGAAAAATTAATGTATTGTACCACCCAAAAAACTGCCAACTTATAACACTTTCCTACATAAATAAATAAAAGTAACTTGTTTAATAAATAAATAAAAGTGTTTTCATGACATTCCTTGACTTAGTTTTCCAACCTTGATTTGGGTGCCCCTTACATAAGGAGAAAATGCAATGTGATCGACCCCTATCTCTTGGGAATCTAGTTTTGTTAGAGAGCAGTTAAGCTATCAATTCCGGTTTTTTGACGCCTATATTTTATATGCAATTAAGAAGAAAATTAAACCAATGAATTTCCAGGCCCATGATATAATGAAGTTGGGGCCCCAATCTCCTAATGAAACAGTATCACCGTGGATTTAGTTAAAGAAATTTATGACCTTGCCTGACAAATTACAAATGAGGACATAAGCTTCAGTTAGTGAAGTTGTGCCAAGTTAAAATACTGTTTCCAACAGAATTAATTTATGATCAGGATCCCTGCGAGATATCTCAAATGAAAAAAGCTTTAGCTTCACAGGCAAAAAGTTTTCTTGCGTTAATTACCAGCCTGAAATAGTGCAAACGAGGGGATTCCAATTTACGGCATGTTATTGCATATCATTAATGTGTCACGAATCAAAGCATAAAGAGTTAGTATGAAATACCAATTTGGGTCTATCATTTTAGATTGTTATTTGATTGGTAGTGAACTCCCATTTCATGTTTAAAACTTGCCTCAGTACTTAAAGCAGGCATTGAAAATGGAAAACATACACCCTTCATGCATAGTCAGCTGTAAACCTGACTATGAAATTCTATGCGTACGATCTGACAAGACTGTTAAGTTCATTCACGTCACGATTTAAATAATTATGTTTTATTTTAATATTCAAGGGTATTACAGCAAGAAAAATCCACATGCCTTAACCAGAAAAAATACTGCTTGCGAATAATTATTTTGGGAGGAGTTAAGTTCCGGATCCACGTGCTAGTTACACTCCCTTTCAGTCTGGGGTTACTTAAATATTTACACACTTACAGCAACTTTACGGATTTGGACCGAGTTTAAATTAGGGGAGTAATAACAGGAAATGCAATTCCCGAAATCGCCTCTTGTATAAGTGGCTATGTAATGTCTGGGTAGTGAGAGCGTGCGCGTCAGAGGGGAAAGAAAAAAAAACTTATGCATAATAATCAACTAACTGAAAGTGCCAGACTTACGAGGTGTTACTCGGTCCGAAATGTTATAGATGTACGCGGCGGCAATTTCCTCATAAAGCCAGCGTGCCTGTTAGTCGTATCTCTGGGAACGCATAAAGTGTAAGTCAAAAGTTTACGACACGTGTGCAATCCTCTCGGAGCTTGGCAGGAAGTCTCAACCATCCGAAGTCATTTTAGCCGGATTCTCACGCCAACATTTTCCCTTTCCGTTCCTTTTATTTTGTCCACTTGACGTTTTTACGAATCCATGCTTACACCTGCGACTCACATGCAACTGTAGTTTATGCTCAGGGTGAATGAAAGAGATTAAATTCGTGATAAAGGAAGCTGAGTGAATCGTAAGATGAAAATCAAACGACTGCGGAAAAACGTTGAGGAAGGCAACAAGGTAGAGACATCAATTCTATTTCTACACTCCATTGGCCCTGAAATTTTCTTCGGCGAAAAATTTTGGACTCATACGATATAATTTAAGGCGGAATAATACATATAATTGAGGATGGAGAAGTAGGATCACTGAATACTTCGAATGGGTTGCAAATTCGAGTATGGCAGTAATCAAAATTCATACTTCTAACTCCTCCATTCCTGAGGCAATTGATCTGCGAGAGTACCACACTCAAATTAAAACCAGATAATTTGACCATACCGTTCAGTTCTCTAGACCAACGAAACACGGCCAATACATAAGTATCGCCTATATGTGCAAATACGTGTATATATTTATATATAAGTGAATATTAATGGATAAAATGCTGGTGTCCTCACTTCCCCCGCCGCTCTCCCTTGCGGTGGCTTGCGGGGTACGGGTGTAGATGTATAAACCTAGCAATAAAATTATAGCAATGTGAAGAGCAAAAAAATGCGACTTCCAAACCGCAAAACTCGTCAAATGTCCACAGGAGGATTCGGAAGCCAATATTGGGAGGGCAATGAAAAACATGAAGCATTATAAATAAGTGGCACAAGTCATAAAAACAGGGCTTTAGAAATCTCAATTCGCACTACCGCCGAAGACCTTAACCACAACTATGCAACCCGTAGCTAGAAACCACCGGATTTGAAACAGATTTCACGGGATGTAGAAATAAAGAGAGCATAGGGGGTGAGAGACAGGAACGGAGAGAACAGAGAAAGTGAAGATGGGACGTCGGTGCACAAGGAAAACGGATATCATTTCGTGCTGGCTGGTGGCACAAAAAACTTTCTATCCCGATGCGGTAGCATGTTTCTCATACCCATTTTGCATCCTCTCAAGCGGTACCAACGTGTTTTCCTTAAATCTTTTTCTGAAACGTTCCTCGAGTGAATTTGAAGGATGACGACCAAGTGAGAAATCTTAATGACTTGTAGCAGAACGTGCGTACATTTTTGGGGCGTGAAATATCCGAGGTGATGCGTGAAATCCATGTCACCTTTAGCGTCTGACGGTCTTCTCCCGCATGCCTATCATACAAATCTGCATAGACGCCTTACGTAAGACACGTGGCATTTTCCTTAATGCCTTCTTCTTTAAGTTATTTCAAAAATGACGAGCCAATCAGTAATAATAGATCAAGGAAGAAATCCACGCCTCATAGTCATCGGTAATTAATCACAAAAGGAATGTTTTCCTTAAGAATTCATTTATATCTAAATTAAATTTTTACTTTTTATTTATTGGACATTTATTTTTATCGAAAATTGTCAAATACTCAAAAGTCACACTTTTTGGTGCATGATGTTTAAGGGGCGATATCAAATAAATGGCGACGTAAGGATCTTCTTTTGCCTATATAAGAGTAGTACAAATACAGGAGTGTAACTCGTCTAAGAATTTTATCATGACTTTAAGTCAGAGGTGCACTGGGTGTGCAGTGAATGAAAAATTTTGTACTGAATTTAATAATTTATTATTCTTAAAGGGAGGAATCCAAAGCAAATCTAAAGATGGGATAAGAACGAAATTTATTTTTTTCATTTACTCAGTCTCCATTGATTCAGTCCATTAAATATAGGTTGTTTTTGCGAAAATATTAATTACTTTTAAAAAGTGATGGAATGTAACTTGTTGGAAAGACGCTAAAAATGTTAAACCCAATTTATATACGCTATGAAAATGACTGTTCATCTATGGTGCCTATTTTATTGTTTTTCCTGATTTCAATTACTGGTGAAACAATTTTCAGCCCTCATTTCGAATCAAAAATCATTCTTATAACCTTAGTGAGATTTATTTAGGTGCAGTCACACCTTACTCTCCATCTATCACTCTCTCATATTTGAAAGATCCATTAGTTGAACCGATTTCATATATATGTGTGTATAAGTCGCGGTAGTCCAGGGGTAGAACATTGGACTATTCACCGGAGGGCCCGGATTCAATTCTCAAGCCTCTCTGGACACCTGCAGCTCCACATCAGCTATGCCATTTTTCGGGAACCAGATCTTCCTGGGAAACCATAACCGGCACAGGGAAAGGAACTAGCCCCCCTAACGTTATGTGTTAATTTCATACGCCGTATTACTGAGTGAACTCTACCATCACCTACAAAAAGACCATCGGGATGACTACAGTGTCTATGGTTATAAATATATATATATATATATATATATATATATATATATATGTATATGTATGTATATATATATATATATATATATATATATATATATATATATATATATATATATATATATTTGGACGGCACGATAGAACACAAATAAAATAGATAACACTTAGAAGGACACTCAAATTTTAGATTGTTTGAGCTTTCGGCCTTCTCCGAGGCCATCAACAAATAAGACTGAACATTTTCGGAGAGACGTTAGGGGTCTGGGGGGGGGGAAGGTGCAGGTAATGGTGGGAGGGGAGTTAAAGATGGCGGTTAAGGGTGGGAATTTTAAAAGATTGGAAAGCTAGTATATTTGCGAATTCACGAGTTCTCACCTCTATATTGGTGGCTTAATCGGTTAGGGATTCTAGGATGGTAAGGGGAAAACACTAGTCGAATGAAAGTTTGTGAGAATTTGCATGTGAAGGGATAGGAAGAGAAGAGATTGAGGCAGAATTGCAGGAGTAGCGGTGATTGTTCATTCGAATGGATAAGGGGGTTATACATTCGCCTATATAAAATGAAGTCCATTTTGCATAACAAAAGATAGATAATGTTTTTCGAGAGGCAATTAGCGTGTGAATGAGGTGAGGGGGCAACGAGGGGATTTTGGGGAGAGGGGAGCAGATCTGAAAAGCAGACATGTTTTACATCGGGGGCGGTTGCAAGTAGAGGAAATATGAGGGAATTTGTCTGGGGGGCGCCAAGGGTTGGTGAATCTTAGAAGGTTTTTGAGATTGGCGGGTCGTCTGTATGCGAGAGAGTGGCATTGGGATAGTAAGGATGAGGTCGCATCATTGTCGTGAAAAATAGTTAACAGTTCTTTAAGAAAGGTATTAAGTCTGTGTGATCCGGGAAAAGGTGGTACAATCCTGGAAAAAGGTGGTACAAAGGTTGAGTCCTGCGTTAGATGTGGGGTTGTTTTAATGTGGTGTATGTGGTTGGGTGGAGCGGCAGATTTTATTTTGTAGGAGATTCTCTGGGTGACCGCGTTTGAGAAGTGCACGGTGTAGATTGTGGAGGTATTTGTTGAGAGTGGCAGTGGTGTTGCAAATTCGGTATCCGCGGATAGAGAGAGAGTTGGGAATCGAGCATTTGGTGTGGAGAGGATGACTGCTGGTGAAGTGTAGGTATTGCTGATGGTTAGTAGTTTTGATATATACTGAAGTGGTGAATTTATTATGGTGAAGTGAGATGTCTGTGTCAAGGAAGGTGATGGTGGAGTATGAAATTGAAGAAGTGAATTTAACAGTGAAAGATAAATTAAAGGCCGATAAAAAATTATTGAGAGACTCAGAGCCATGTGTCCAGAGAATAAAGATGTCATCTATGAAGGTGACCCAGAAAAGAGGTTGGAAGGGTTGCTGTGAAAGGAAAGTCTCTTCGAGATGGCCCATGAAGAGATTGGCGTATGATGGTGCCATCCTCGTTCCTATCGCTTTGCCTTTGGTCTGTAAGAAAAACAATTTTGGAACGAGAATGCGTTTTTAGTCAGGACGAAAGTGGCAAGATTGAAGATAAATTCAGTCGAGGGGCCCTGGGGTAGGGGGCGTATAGAAAGATAATGCCGGAGGGAGGATAAGCCTTCTGCATGGGGAATAGAGGTATAGAGGGAGGTGACGTCGATGGTGGCCATAAGTAAGTTGGGGGTGGAGGGAATGTAGACAGAATTTAAACGGCTGACGAATGCATTACCCCCTTATCCATTCGAATGAACAATCACCGCCACTCCTGTAATCCTGCCTCACTCTCTTCTCTTCCTATCCCTTCGTATCCTTACATAAGTGATTCACTTTATGCAAAATTAAATTGAGTTCTTGTGCATAAAAATGCAATAAAGACCTAACCCAACTGATTATCACTGAAAGAAAACAACTCTTTTGAATCTACCACGCGGTGCATAAAGGACATTTTAATTCACTTTCATAATTACAGTGAAAATTACCAAGTAAATATTAGACAAATCATATTGTCATCACTCCCCTTGAATTCCTATTTGAAACAATCCAATAAATTTCATTTAATTCCAATTTGACAAGCATAAAAAGATAGAAATAGTAAAGGCCATGGCGTAAAATGGCTTAAGTGCATTTATTTCATTCAAATGTAAGTAATTGACATAAAGTAGGGAACTTCACTGCGTAAAAGTCCTTCACTTTGACTAGAATAAATGGAATAAATAAATATGAACGAAAATATATAAACAAATATAAAAAGTATGAAGAATAATGGAAAACTAACAAATTTATCAAATGGATACACCAGTAAAATTCAATATCTAAAAGAGGACCTTAAAAATGGTAAGAGAAAAAGAATAATTAATCGTTTTAGGCGTAACTTTGTGGAATTGTTTAATGGTGAATAATGCCAGTATAAAACTTTGTAATTCATGTATTAAATAAACTTAAATGCGACCTAGGTTTCACTGCGGAGCAGTATAATTAGACCTGATGATTCTGCACTTCAGCGAAACCTATGGTGCATTAAAGTTTATTTCATGCGTAGAATTACAAAGGTTATTTTGACATTATTCGTCAAAAAGAGAATAATTAGGGAAGATATCCTTAGGATAATTGGAGAATGATACAATGGGAATTGGATGGTAACTGGAGAATTCAACTCTGGGTTCAAAGCGAACGACAAAAAAATTATAAAAATGGCTTTCAAACAATGATGCACTACTTGGAGTTTAGGTTACAAATTACAAATTATTTGAAGGCCTACGAGGTCTTAGAAATTTTAACCCATCACTTTTTGGAAAAAGAGTAAAACGTGAAAAGCAGATGTCAATAATGATTATCCGATGTTTGATGCCTCCATAGAATAGCTTTCAAAGCCGTAGAGTCGTTAATTCATAAGGGAGGACATTAATAATAAATATTAACAGAACCTTATCCCACAGACTTGGCATAAATCATCTCAAAATTTCATTCATCGTTTAAAATGAGAGGTAAATAATTAAAATTATTTTTAAAAGCGCAAGCGTCTTTTGACTGTAACTGAAAACTATACAAATATACAAACCACGATTAAACAAAAAATTATCATTCACTGAATCATCTGAAATTTCGGGGTACTTAATAACAGAGAGGGAAATGGACCTCCTGTTTTACAATTCGAACTGGCTAGAGAAACTATGGCGAGTGGAGAGATGAAGCTGATAGCAACCCGTAGAGTCGCTGAATGGAAGTTAAGACGCGCGGCAACGGCAAAGTAAATAATTCCTATCTCATCGGGAGCTCTTACAACCTGAGACTTCGGATCCTCTTCACCTTCACCTTTCCGGAAGTAGAAATCGATAATCAGGGATGAATAAAATATGAGGATCCAAATACATGATTCTGTCATCTGGAGACACTTAGGTTAGGAAAATATATAGTCCAAAGGTAGAAAAAACTTTACCTGATAGGGGAGTGAGACAACGTTTTTCCTGTCGTCACCAAGAAAAGTTTCCGAGGAAACGCTACTTTTCGAGAAGGAATCAGCGTTAAAATTTAAATCAAGATATACCTAAATATCAAAATAGCAAAATAGTAAAATAATGAAATCATATAATGGAAATTAAATAACGTGGATACAATTTTTACCCGTACGACAAATTTGACAATTTTGATTGAAGTTTATAATTCGCAGTTATTTTTGTTAACCTCTTAAGAAAGGTATTTGAGATAATTCATCATATCATTTCTCACAGGAAATGTCATAATATGGTGCAGTAAATTCAATTTTTTTCAATCATTATGACCCCGATTCACAGAGAAAGGAAAGTATTCTCTTGGTTATTGAAAATCTATAATACGAAAAAGCTTTGACTACACGCAAAAAAACACTAGTAATTTTTTTATTCACTACATCCGCTCTCGTTTTATTAATGGAATGAGGAAATTGTAATTGAAAAATTTAACTCAGAATATTTGTGTTCCTAATGGAAGCGTCCGTACTGAGATGTGAGGGAAAATATGCTAGTATTATTTAAATACATTATTTCACAATCTAGATTTCGAATTGCAGTAGGCATGAAAATCTAGGCGTTAAAGAAAGAATTTTTTGTTTAAAAACAAGAGCTGTTATCTATGAATTGCTTGCAGCAGCGATTAAAACATTTATTAAACTATAATATCATGCCTTACGGTTTCGTTTTCATTTAAGGCTGTCCTAATTAATAGCTTATACCAATTCTTCTACAGCATTTTGTAAGTTGAACACAATTCTTAACCTAAGATTCAATCTTCGTTCTTAATCTAAGATTGATTTATTTAGTTCACAATCCATAAGATGGGTCAGATTCACACATTCAGAATTTGAAAACCAGCTGTTTTTCCAGTATCGCTTGAGGTTTCCCAAGGGAAGGCCAATGAATATCAAGAACTGAATATCGCTGTACTTGGGTACAGCCGGAAGTGAACCCCGGATTCCAATTTTTTGTTCCAACACAAATAGACAAAACGTCGACAGAGAAAAATTGTTTCAATCGACTGATTGGCTCGGATACTATTCCGCGTATTAGGAGAATATCTCCTATCTTTGTTCGGAAGGTACCCAAAGATACTATCGATTAAAGTAAATAACTTATTATTACTTAATTTCAGCAGATGGACTTATAAATTCAGCTCATACGGATCTAGGGTGCGAAATTAAACATACTTTCTCAGAAATACTCGAGAATATTCTACCAAATTTAATGCAATACTCGAGTGCCTAATCCTAGAATGATATGTTTACCCATACAAGAGCATTCCTAGGAATCTTGGGGATTCATTAAGCAAACTCGGAAATCCCTCTGAAGGGTGATCTTCAAGCTCAAGCACTCAGAGAATGAACTCCTATCATTGCTCTTAGAAGAATTTAATTACGTATGATCATCGCGCATTCCCTGAATAAAAAAGAGACAGCGGAAAGGTGATTCAAGAGAGCAAATTTCACGAAAAAACTATTCGTGGTCTTTCACTTTTCAATCTGCAAATAAAGGTTGGAACTGGAGAACAAAAGAACACCAACTTCGACCGGATTCCCCACCATGTTTTTCAACTTCCTGCTGACGCTAAATGCGTTGATAACGGCATGCCTTAAAAGTCGGCGGCAGAAATGCACGTGCAAAACCGTAGTGACGAAAGTGTGGCCGCTGTGTATCGATCTAATGGCCTCCGGAGGTTTCCGCCAAGCATGGAATATGAGGCTGTTCATTAGGCGAGGCAGAGAGAGAGAGGGATGACGCAAAGGGAATGCAGCGAATCCCAGGATTCCCAGGATTTAGTGAGGACTCCAGGAGGCATGGCGGGGGGAGGATAAATTGGAACTAAATACACTTTGGAGGCATTGCTAGACTACTACTACCACTGCGAAATACCACAGGTTTCCTTTTGTGATGAGTTGTAACCCATAACGTCAAGGATGAACTATTGGAGCTTCGGTTCTCAACGCGCTCGAGGACATTATATCACCGTGTTTGCCGTTCAATGTCGAAAATTCAGAAGAGGGCAGACAAAAATGATAATAAAGTCAAAATATTTATATTAACAGCTCTCTAAACGTGATGTCACGCGAATTGTGCTCCCAGTCTCAATGGCTAAGTTAACTAAAAATACCATATATCCATTTTAAAACGTTTTTCGGTCTTTTGACGTTATATTCAATGGCAAGAGTATGCATTCTTCGGTATTGATATCTCTTCTAAGCATACAAAACGAAAGGTTGACTGTGCCCGTCCTCATGTTAAAACTGGACGATTCATGGCAAAGAATCGACTCCAATGAATTGATTTAAATCAATCTAACCATAAAAATGGCATTCAAAGCATCGATGCAAATCATATGCATGCAATTCCCTTGAGATCGAAGCCGATTGCGATCAAAGGTATAAGTACAACCACAATAAAAAAGCAATAAGTACAACAACAAAGAGTACAACCACACTTAAATGCTTATAGATACATTTCGACATTAATGTTAACTTAATGAGTATAACGAAAAAATACCACTACGCATATCTGCACGCTCTCACCTTGGGAGCCACGTCTTTATTTTTTTCAACCATTGTCCAATCAATTGTGGCATCCCGAATTCGGTAATATATTCTCGCGGCACCCCTAGTTCTCTGTATAATGTGCAATTCATGATACGCTATTTTATAAAATTTGAATAATTTCTATAATGTATATTAAATAATTCGTAATATATATTTTCAAAAAATAATAACAAAGGAATTACAGATTTCATAAGTTTTGGGTTCTACTACCTTTCATACATTTAATTAACCACTTAAGAAGTATTACGGATCGATTACAATCGATTCAAGATCATTTGAAAATAATCGACCTCAACAATATTGGATCGAATGCACACATATTGACCTCGGATCCCTTGATGTAGCTTTCATCTTCTTGAATTTGATAAATGACCAACGATATTGTATATAATTACATTTGCCACTGACAAAACAGGACTTGCCAACTCCCTGATTTTTGATACACAAATCTTGCAAACCCAACGGTGGCAATCATAGCCAATTGATACATACGAGATACCAAGTTAGGATTTGGAAAGCTTGTACTGAAATTCTGCGGATTACGCAATTATCGCTGATTCGTTTCATTGCAATATTTACTGAAATGTTTAAATTAATTTCTGTTGCCAGTTTCTGAGTAAGAGGGTTCATAGCCGAGGGAAAGTACGAAAAGAGGAAATTGAGAGATAATTAAAGATGAGTAAAATTGGACGTGCGAACAGGATACGCTAGGTCACAGAGTATTCATTTGGATAATAAGGACAATGCGATCCGGTAGAAGGTTGGAGGAAACCGGAACGCAACGGAGTTAGCGTTATCCGTGGCTAAGATTGATAAGGAGATCAAGAACAGAAAAGAAGTGGACACATTATTCTCGTCCTGAAAAATGATGCTGAAATTTGGTTATTTGCGGCGATGGATGGGGATAACGGGAACAAATTTTAGGATTTTAGGAAGGAAGGCTGAAAATTAGGAATACTGTTGAAAATCTATACCAATATGCACTACTTCCACAATATTTTCTTAACTCAGAAGAGTTGGATAGCGTTTCCTGCATGACTTCCCGGCTGAGAAAATTATTCAGTTCGTTAATAATCACTCTTATAGGATATGAATCAGCTCAACGTTTTCATCAAACTCATGTGCAGTGAAATTAAGCGTCCGTTAAATGACCGTTAAATTCTTTTTATTTGGGCCTCAAGGATAAAAAGTAAGAGATACTCAAGATTTATATTGATTGAAAGACAAGATGTTAGGTAGTTTTCAAAAATTTTAGCAACATTTGCACACGATTTCACGTGTGTAAATTATAGTTAAAACTTAATCAAAAACCTTCACGGAAGCATATGCATTGACATTAAAATGATTTTTATACTTGTTTTTAATTATGTCGTGAGGGGAAAACGCTTTGAAGAAGTGCTGGGAAATTACTTCATTTTTGAAAGGCATCTCAGATGTGCCAAAAACGTGCAATTTCTCGAAAAGTCCTTCCCATGATGCCCTTACACCTGTGGAATTCCTTTGAACGGGACATAGAGTGGCTGCCTGGCGGCAAAACGTATTCCCATATTATCAGTTCTTTCCTTGGTTCCCTCGAATCGCTATCTGCTTGAACTTCATAGGCAAAGTGAGATTTGGGGAGGACTCTGGGGAGGTTGGAAATAGTAAGCGCGCTTGTTCGCATTCGTAATATGTGTGCGCCTGTGCTGTGGGAGGAGTTTGGGGACACAAGGAGTCCTTCGGGGAAATACGGTCGATGAGGACAATGAAAGCGGACGCCGCTCTGGGAGACGAGGGGACGACGAACGAAACTGCGGCAGAGCGTGGAGCAGAGGGAAAAGGGTTGCGCTGAAGGAAAGAGGAGAAATGGTAAGTATTAGGACGGAATCAGATGTAAAGCTGAGGAGGCGACCTGATTTCTGTGTGAGGAAGCGTCGAAAATAGTTTTAAAAATATGGGGCAGTAAAAGACGTGACACAGTTGTGATCTGCGATACATTCTATACTTCTACTCGACGTGCGCAGCTACGCAGTACAGAGAACATTTTCAAGTTCATCGTTAATAAATTTAATGGAAGTAAATGTTGAGATTTAAGAGAGACTGGAAATGATTGCATATGCACAAGCAGGGTGCGGAAACATAACTTCCTTATTCATTATCCATGTAACAATTGTATAATGTATGAACTTAATGTAACTATTCTATATTGAAGACTATTTTTCGTTTCGACATCAACGAGCCAAGAACATCGTGAGTATAATTCAAAATGCTCTTAACATTACTAATTAACATTCTTAAACAATTAATGGTGATGACCACTTCTGTGGGGCACTTGAGAAGCATGGTAGGATACTATTTCATGCCAAGGAGTCCAGGAGAAACTATAGAAAAAGGGAAATCAAAGTTCCCTGAGGGAAATGAGGGCAGGGGGAACGTATTGGACTCCAGGGAAGGATTGGTAGGAGCGAATACGGTCCGGGGGAGGACGGACAATATGTCCGATCCTCTCGACTTGCCTTCCGGCCGCCACTCCATTTGAATGACTGGCTGCAATGGGATTGCCACGTCCCCCACCCCCTCCCTGGAAGACCGACGTTACCAAGACATCCAGGGACAATTCAAAGAGCTTCTCTGATCCTCTACTCGCCAGCTCACTGAACCCTTCCTCCCATACCCTTTCCTCCACCACCCTTCATTCCGTCCTGCTCGGGAACGGCAGCAGTGGCGACGAAAAGCCGATCGTAGGTCTCTGACATACTCGTAAGGTGTCCACTCATTGGGGTCCAGTGAACCGCCATTGGAGTGATTGGCATGGGTTTGGCCATCAAATTGAATTTCATATAGGTCCTAGTTTCAGTGAATACTTAATTAATCTTTTTAAGAGTAAGTAAGAGCATGGCACATACAAGTATACTCGTACATATAATAACTTTTTTATTATACACTGTGTTATTAATCTGGAAAATAATACAAAGGGACCATATTATAAAGCAACAAATTTGGTACACCGATAAATATATCCAATGTTTGAACTTTATTTTTAGTGAAAAGGTACAGTTTAAAACGTGGGTGAAAGGCCAATGTAACAAGCGAACCAGTAATATTAACGAATCTTTAATATTGAGAAATCATGCTTGAATTACCTGTAAAATGCAAAAAACAACTAAAATTCGGGTATCTAGGAATAAGTGGTGGAGCAGAGTAGGTACTCTAGGGATAATGAATTACGAGGTGGGTTGTATGGGCTGCAGGAGATAAAAAAAGGTCTATTCTGCGTAACAGACGACCTTGCAGACAGATAAAAAGGTTTTCTACACGCGTCTCTTTATGGATTGTCAAAAGATAAATGGAAAAATCCACCCAATGTCAATGAGTTCCTCCTATCTATCATCTCTTTGCTTTCCTATCCTTTATTTCAGTGAAATTAAAGAACAAAATTATTTTAACCGAGATTTCTCGTATCCTTCGCTATGACGACCCTTCGCCCTGCCATTGCCGCCGTCATTCACTGTTCGCTCAGAAAATTTGCCAATATTCCGTGAGACTCATTCAATTCAGTGGTGCCGGATTAATTTTCCTGAGATTAGGAAACTCGTAAGATAATTGAAGGAGTTCTGCGGGGATTCTGCTGAACACGGAAGGGGTTTTTAAAAACACCAGTACGCCTCACGTAAGTTCGCGTTATACAACACAATAGTTATGTTAATGGCATATATTCGTTTTTTATGGTTTATATGTATATATATATATATATATATATATTTATATATATATATATGAACATATTTTTTATGTGCGTTCCTATCCCTTCGTCTTATATTTATATCCATGTGAGTGAATGTGTTCGCATTTAGCGGGTTTTCGCGGTTGAATGTGTGGGTGTGTGTACATGCATGCATATATATATATATATATATATATATATATATATATATATATATATATATATATACTAGCTGAATACCCGGCTTTGCACGGGTTAGGGAGAAACAATAATATAAATATACTACATAAATAAAAACAACAAATTATAAAGTACAAATACACTACTTCATACAAATTTAAGAATCTTTTTTATTTAACACCTGTTTATAAACTGTATTTTTTGTTTCATATCCAGGAGAAAGAATATCTAAGTTTTTAGGCGAACCTACTCTTGAGCAAGCAACATAAAGTTGCCCGTGGCTAAAACATGGCAATCTTAGATCAACACCACAAAACTTTAAAGACTGTCCCTGTGATTTATTAATGGTAATTGAAAAAGCTAGCCGGACTGGAAACTGTAATCTTTTAAAGTTGAAGGGAAGATCAGTTGGGATTAGAGGTATCCGTGGAATAAAAATTATTTCACCTTTTCCTTTTCCAGTTAAAATGACCGCCTGGATTATATTTTTCATTAATTTTGTCATACACAATCATGTCCCATTGCAGAGTTTTGGTGGATCTAAACTTCGCAATAAAATGATTGGAGATCCTACTTTAAGTATAAGGCGATGTTGTGGCAATCCAGCTGGATCAAGTGAATTTAGGAATTCCGTTTGATAATTGACGGCTTCGTCAGCATCCACTACGGTATCAACCGATTTATATTCAATCACGTCTCCTGGCAGCATGGCTAGTATCTCCTTGTTAATTTCGTTAACATCATCGTTCTTAGGAGCAAGAATGGCTCTTTCTCGCAACCATTCTAATTTTTTATAATTTTGATTAACGTTAGGATAGACTGCTTGTATCATATCGCGGACAGTTTTCACCGATACACATAAATCTGATGACAATTTTATCATACCAGATGCTTCAATAACTAATCTATCTTCTCCAATCTCCAAAAGTTTATTTGCAAAATTTTGAGTATTCCCATCTCTTGAGAGGATTCGCATGTTTTGTTTAAGGCTAATTTCTTGGACATGATTCCATAGAATAGAATGTTTTAAACAGGCATAAATTTCATCGGCTGGAGTCGATTTT
>NW_027286619.1:0-18083 GCF_022747635.1 Hetaerina americana | reverse complement strand
ATATTTCCGTGTTCCGCACGTAGGGAGTTCATTCAGCATTCAAGCTGAAATTACACTAGTCTTTGGCTCAATTCTCAGTAATTAATGGATCGCAAAACTAATAAACTTTATGAATAAAAATATGCACTGCAATAAATAAAAACTGACAGAGAAATAATGGCTATTTTCAAAAATTAACTGATTGTCCAGTGATAAATGTTGAACGAGATTGTCAGGGTTTCGGTAAAATAAGTTTTCCACGCCCCTCGAGCGCCTTCTTTTGGATGTAGCCTCTGAACTGCGCGCATGTTTTACAAAACAGGACATTCGTGAGTCTTCATTTACTTGTCACCAAGACGTTAGGAAACCGTCATTGATAATCTATTACGATATCTTCATGAAATATAAAGTTCCGAGTAATCGGTGTCACGAAGTAAATATGGATTTGCCATTTTTAAATATTTGCCCTCGAAGTATAATAATATCGACGTTATATTCATATTGGCAATACATTATATTCATATAAAGTATTGCCAAAGGTAGAATATATAGTAATAATTAATAACGTCTATCGATACCGTACACAGAGAGAGAGGGGATTGAACGCACCCCAGAAGGAGTCGTCCTCTGATCAAATTAGCCCTTTAGGTAAATACGACATGACTGTGATGTTACAAATATAATGTGAACTTATATAATCTACTTTTATCGTTTGTTACTCCATGTCAACATTAAAAATGCATGTTGACGCAGAGGCTAAATTATTTGGGTTTAGATTCAACCGTAGCTTTTTTTAAACTTTTTGCTAGCAATTGAAGCGACCAGGCCAGGAAAAGTTAGGTGCATTCTCTGTGGGCGTGCCAACTTTCCTGAATTCTTCCCGGAGACTACCGGAACGCGGCAACAGTATGAAAATTCTCCTAACTCCCGGTTGGAGGCATATTTCTCTTCATCAATTCAAGAAAACCTTTTCCTCAAGTACTTCTATTTAAAATCTTGAACTTACTTTACACAAGAGGTAAATTATTAGATCTAGAATTTGTAAATATTTTCATTTGAAACGGTCACGACAGTAATGCAGAGGTAATTATGAGTGACCATGAGATAAACACATTTCTCCTGCCAGTATCTCATTCTCACTTGAATGAAATACATAGATAAGCCAAGATTCCGAATGGAGATGATATTGCTTGCTGACTTTCTCTAATTAGGATTGACGACGGCGGAAACCATGGCCCTCTTATTAGCCGCTTTGCTTTTCAGACTGTTTCACGAAATCACCCAAGATTAAACTGCTCAGGGTGCGACATTTCAAGGAACAACTTTTAAGAAATTGAAAACCCTGATAACGTGCAAAATGAGCGTGATTTGCAAGTATATGCAAATACTAGGTGTTAAAAATCGAACAAATATATTTCGTATGATGGCTTCGGTGAAATTGAAATTTGAACCATTTTCGCTCGTCTGCAATTTCTCCGTGGTATACAAAGTGCAGATAAAAATATTGCTTTAATTAAAGAAATCGACTTGGGGGTATCAACGGATACACATATTCGTCTTGAAATCTCCTAAACACGATTCAACCATTTTCCGAACTATGTCTGTTTTGGTCAGTATACAGTATTGTGATCCGCTATTGGTAGTCACGGTAACTCAAAAACAATGGTATGCACAAAAATAAATAAAAAAGCTTCATTTATGACTGAATACATCTTGGCCACCCGCCACCCTTGGCCATCTTGACCTCTTCTCAACGCACTACATCGGATTGATCACAATAACACCGTTTAAAAAGATCGGATGACTTGAGACCTTATTTATTCAGTGGCGAGCCAAAAGAAAATACTATATGTATATATTAGATTTATTGATTGACTGATATAATAATATCTGAGAAATATTTTTATTAAACTCGATATGAACTTTCGAGAAGGATACATCCGTATCAATATATTTTTCCAATTGAAATATAAAAGCATTGAGCTATTGGCGTGGGATTTGAACCGATATGGGATTTTGGATTAAATTTTTTCATAACCACCATATGTCGCATATTGCATAAACACTTTATGAAAAGCCACATATTTACACAGAATTTGAGTCTTATCATTCATTTAGCCTAGAAGCATCATCGTGGTAAACACATCACCCTACTTTCTACAACGGGGTCTACTCCGAAAGAAAAGAAATTTCTGAAAAACCATGATTTCGAGAGTAAGCTGTAAATATGAATTAGCTGTCCTCGTATTTCGTCACCCAAAAAGAAAACCGATTTAAGTGAGTAATATCCTGATCACGCTGGACTTTTAATGATGTTTATATAGCTAACTGCCGACGCCATTGAGTGACGTCGGAAATCAACGCAGCCGCCCCGAGATGCGCATAAGGACGGCATCGTCGTTGGCTCCTTTTTTTTAATATTTTCATACGGCCGAGAGCCTGAGGGCACAATCGAAATTTTTTATTTCTCAACAACGTTCTCTCTCTCCCCCCCAGGAAGCATCATCTCGCAAGCTTCCAACTCGCAACTTGGTCCAGCCGGCCCTCGGTCTATCCGGCATCAACCTGTCGAGGCGAGGCGAACGGTAAGCGAGGAATATTAATGAAGGTTTAATGACGGGTTTCCAGGGATACGGAGCGGAGGGGAAGTGAGCGCCAGGGGGGTGGGGGAATATCACATCGCCTCCTGATGATGATGGTACACGTGTCTCCCCGTGCGTGCGCAGTTCTTCGTATCCGCTTTAATCGGTGTTTTTAAAGTCAACTATAATTTCACCTACGTGCCCATAGGGCTCGCGAGGATGATATTTTTTTCACCTACATATAAGGCGAAAATATTTAGAATTCCCCAAGACCTGAAATTTCGTCCGCCAAACATTTACATTTTTTGTAAGTCGAGCCTCGAACTTCTTTGTGAGCAGAGTTACGCTCTTCTCTTGGAGGGTCTCCGCCGTGAAAAAAACTCGTTTTTTCTCGGATGCGTTTTCTCCGATGTAATAATTTTAGGTTTTTCGTTCCCAATAAGCATTTTCGTTTCCCAGGTGGAAGAACTGAATGGTTAATAGATGGTAGATATAATTTAAGTTCAAAATAAATATCAATGTTTCACCGCAGAAAGTTCTTTAACAAAATTATTGGGTAAACGGCAAACATGTTATCTGTACAAAACATTTGTCAGGCGAGAGCAACCTACCATAGCGGCCACGAAATACCTGCATGCAAGTGATTCACGTCTAGCGATCTCTTCAGCGTATCACTGGGCTCAAAATATTAATTTTCGAATTGGAATAACTAAGTGAATAAATGCAAATCAAGCTGGATTGGATCAGGGTAAACTGGAAAAATAATAGATAAATTGGTTGAGGAGATTATTACACGTTGAAGGAGATTATTTAATGTTTAAGGAGATTATTACATGTTTAATGCAGCCAAGCATACGCATTTTCTTTGATAAACGGTAGGAATTCCGGAATACTCCATTATTAGAGCATAATTTAATGGCTGTAGGAACCATTAAAAGAAAACTATGCTTGCTGATGTTTGATCCATATTTTCGTTCGATATTTTATAAATTCCGAGGTAAGCTTATTTATCGATTAGTTTCCACAGCATTCAATGCGGTTTCAGAACCTACGTAACAAAACACTTTGAGGCGGTATTATGTCCCGTAGCTAACGGGTGATTACTCTTTTACCCTAAATACGTAGCCCCCGTGTTATGAAATCCTTGGGAACATCTTTGCAAGCAAGGATAGACATTCGTCTAACATCCGCTTGGTTTTTATCAGATAATGAAGTATCTACTTGAGGCTTTTTGATACATTGCATTCATGATATATTTCAATAGGGAGGCAATAAGTATCAAATGGAAGACATTTTCTAACCGACATACATCTCTATAAGATTTGAAAAGAGGTAAGTGAAAGATTTTATTGAAAAAGAATATGGTAGTCCCCAGACAGTCGAAAATCCAGGGCGGCATTAAACTTAATGCCAATTTGTGTATTTTTGATTCATTTTTAGCATCAAGGAAATAATCCGAATGTTCTGCAGATCATGCAATATCAATGATATTAGATATTTGATTTCTCGACCAGACAGCCTAAAAGATAACCCTTTCTCAATAGAAGTCAAGAGCATAACCCTAAGAGAATGAAACTTTTACAGACTCTCTCATCTTGCATTTATTCTAGCTATTTTCATCATATTAGGTTATCAATCCAAAGATTGCCTTACCATATCACTCCAAGCTATCCTGTGCCTCTATATACACACACACACACACACATATATATATATATATATATATACATATATATATATATATATTTATATATATATTTATATATATATACATATATATATATATATATATATATATATATACACACGTATATATACACATATATATAACACTTTTTTAAAGTCTCACGGACGTGAATAGTAATGTATAACACTTAGCACTAGTGGACACAGACAAAAACACACAGAAACACACAAAAAAGAGACACACTATTTTTCGAATTTTCGGTGGTCGCAGCCACCTTCATCAAGGAAGAGAGGGATAGAACTCAGTTAAGTGACAGATAGCTCAGTTAATTGTTATACATAAGTACATAAGTGTTATACATTATATATATATATATATATATATATATATATATATATATATATATATATATATATATATATATATATATATATATATATTTATATGTATATATATATATATATATATATATATATATATATATGTAAAAACACAGATTTAGATTTTTAGAATATAGAACCAAGCCCACTGAATGCATCAACTGGCTGCCTACATATCCCCCCACCCCCTTGTTCATTTCCTATTGGTCCCTTTACCTCTCCATCCCCACCTCTCCCCCGCACATCCTCTCCGCTCTTACCCGAGAACGCCATTCTGAAGACGACAGCCGTGCTGTCGAAACGTCAAATAACAAATTGTGAGTGTCCTTTCTTTGTGTTTCTATATTCTAAAAATCTAAATCTGTGTTTTTACATATTTGTGCGTCGCCGAAGAGCGTTCCATTTCGAAGATATTTTATTTATATATATATATATATATATATATATATATATATATATATAGTTTTATAGGGCAAGAATGTATTTCTTAGTGCATCTTCATAAATCTGCTTTCAGAGAACCTAAAGAATTCTGCAAGCTCCGTGCAATATTTAATAAAATCTAACTATTAGAAACAGGATTCACAATAATTTAGCAAAAATCACTCCTGAAGGCAGCAATTTTCGTTATAATCAAAGCAACTTAAACAAACTCTTGTGAAACTTAGGTTGAAATTCAAAAAAGGAGAGGAACCTTACAGGATATCCAATTAATGAGATGAGGATTTTTTTTTTAAGTGATGATGCTTAACATTTTTTTAAGCCCGAGAATCACTACTGAATTTTATACGTAGTTTATTTATATAAAAATGCGTCTATTTATGTATGCTTGCACATTTATACACATAGCCAAGGCTGGTGTCTTAAAACCCCCAGTCATACGCGGCTACATACGGAGTAATGCGTGCATAGACGTAAACAATTATTCAGAAACAAATGAATTCGTCAGGCGGCAAATTGAACTTCACGAATTCTCTAATTTTCTCTAATATTCTCTAAATTTCAATTTTTCAAATCTACTGAGTTATTTAGGGAAATGATAGTTCGATAAACCGTCATTCCACCGTCTCTAAATTTGATATTTTCAAAATAATTATAATTTTCACCGCCCATTTGAAGTTTCCTTTAAATGATGATTGTCATTAGACTTTTTCAAAAGACTTAAAAGAGTAAAAAGTATCAATAATGCTTAATAACTGCATTATATGAAACAGTGGCAAGATATTCATCGCTTGGGGTGAGTCAACCCAACTTCAGTCACCTCGTTCGCCCGAGAGTCCACGTCGGAGAGGGATAAGGGTCCCAGCAACGGTCGAGCGATTTGAGACGATACACATACATGTTGGTCACTCGAAGAAAGCCACGCTTTACCAGTACGATGATGGCCTGAGGACAAAACAGAACTTAAGTTGTCGTGGGCCATGCTCAAGGAAGGGAGCATAGCAGGTGCGCGATAAAATGGCGGCAGTGACGCAGTCGATAGATGAGGAGGACCCAAGAGTTTGCGAAAGAAGAAGGAGGAGGAAATGGCGGGAGAGTATACACGCGATATCGGAGTAAAAAATCACAAACGAAAGAAAATGAGGAGCGGGGAGGGATGGATGTAGGCTAATGGCACTTGCCTCGGAGGCAAAGCGGAGAAAGTTCTCGGCAAAGGGATCGTGCACCGCGAGGGAGGGAAGCTGTGTTATGCGCGCAGAGGTGGCAGGAGTGGGGCGGGAGGGAAGGCAGTAGTAGTAGTTTTGAGGGGAGGCGACCGACAGCTGAGGTCATTTGCGCCATAGGGGATGGATAGGAAAGGATGAAGGGTGGAGAGAAACCCGGCGTCGGCATTAGCCTACTCTTTACGAAAGGCGCCAAGGGGTCCGCGGCTTAACGTCCCATCCGACGGACGGCGTACTCACTCAAAGTGCCCTCCACAAAGCACCTCAAGCAGGGATCGAGATACCTCTGAAAAATATTCAACACCGCCGGGATTTGAACCCGGGCCCTCTGGGTGGGAAGCCAGTACGCTAGCCCCCGCACCATCTCGATCCCCGGGAGGGAAGGCCTGGGGACCGATCGCTCAGGGGGATTGGGAGGCGGCGGAGAAGGGAAGAGGCGGACGGGCCCGAATGGCTTTGCCCCGATTGCACGGGATTGCCATACGCGGGCACCAGGGACCAGTAGATGTGTCGGCGGCGTCCGGTGAGAAAACCCACGCAATGTACGCCCGCGCTTGTTTTATATCCCTCGAAGTCGGCTCAATAAGCCCCATTGCACCTGCATTACGACTTACTAAAGGATTGCTAATTCCCTACAAGTGTTTCCTTGCTCTATTCTTGATAATATAAAGAATGGAAACCCTAACAATAAATTCGAAACCGGAACGACAAATAACGAAAGGACAGACCCCGCGAGACAAGTAAAAGTAGATTTTCAAAGATTTCAAAATAATAAATGTTGGTCATCAGCCTAGCGACCGAGTGTTTACTAAACCATACATAATTATACTGGAGTTGATAAAAAAACGTCAATTGTTATAAATATAGTAAAATAACATTTGATACGAAAAATTATTTTTCGATTCCCTGCTACTAAGCTCGAGCCTGAAATTGAAATATTAAGCATGGAGCACCTCGCGGAATAAGGAAAGTCCCGCCGGTGAGGGCAAAACAAAAGAGATCATGGCACGACGTATCCCCGTGGTAGGAAATTGAATTTCGTAATACTTAATTATCATAAAACTAATTGGACGCGTTTAAAGTTTCACACAAAATTTAAATTCCTATCGACACGTGAATATTTTGTAGTGATCTTCAAGCGTATGACGACATTCATTGGATGCGATTTTTGTGCCCAGTTTGCTGCGATTCCCACCTCTGAACTGATTACTAAGGCTCTCCATTTGCACTTGAAGAGGAGTAAGACGTTTGGATCAAGTCGGCGGTCGGATTTCGCATGAGTATCTCAGCTTTGGTGGTCAGAGGTACTCTAGAAAACACGGTCGAATTTTCCTCGTAGTATTCGAAATGGAAGAAAAAGCTTTAGCTATTGAAAGAGCGTATCATTAATTCTAAACTGCCCATCAACAGCTAACATTTCCAGCACCAGGGCAGTTTCTAAATGATAGAAAAAAATGCCAGCCGGTAGCCTAAAAGAACTTGATGTATCTTTTCCTTGGGGAAAACTACGCGATCGTGATTGTGGCCGCGGGTGTTCGGTTCACTTGGGAGGAGACGGACGGGTCAAGTTGGTGGGAGCGATGGAGCGGAGGAATGATCGAATCGATTTGAGAGATGAGATTCGCGGAAGAGAATAGTCCGGGGATCCTCAAAGGGCTCCTGGGAGGGGTGGATTAAGGCGGGGATGCCCGAAGGGAAGTGTGCGGAGGGCCCGTCGGCGCGAAAGAAAGGCCATGGAGATAACTGCCATTATTTTAGGGACCAATATTTACACTTTTACAGAACCCTTATTCGATCCCACAATAAAAACAACATTTAGGAAAATTAATCCTGGATAAAACATAATAAGAATTACAGATCGATGAGTATTATTCAACAGTGTTTAAATCAAAACTCTTCCCTTTCTAGCTCTAAATCTCTGGAGGCCCTTTCATGCCGGACGTCCTTCTTCGCTCGGCCTACGTACTTTTATTTCTCTCCTGGTCTCCATCGGGGCTCCTTTTCTTCGATTTTCCCTTCCTGTTGCGTTCCTTACAAATTCATTATAACTCAAGGGGTCCACAAAACCATATGCTTCTTCTTTCCCTTAACGTAAGACACATTATCTTTTCCTTCTCTACTCATCTACTTGTATCTACATTCCTCATTTTCCAATTCTATTTGATCTGAAGCATCCGCCCCCAGCACCGGGTTCTCAGGGCTCTTCTCCTCTTTTATTTTTAGAAAATTGGCAATTTTCCACAAAATAAAATTAAATACAACCGGTTTTAATGTAACCACATCATCATCGGGTCATATTACAGTGTAGCAGGTCAGTTACATTGAAACCGGTCGTATTAAATTTTATTTTGTGGAAAATTGCCGATTTTTAATTAATTAAGATAGTCCACGCCTGAAACGTCTCTTTTTATTATTATTCTCTTTTGGTCTACACTTTCAATATTCGGTCGGATCCCCGTCCACAGAGGAGAATTTCGAGCTTGGGGAAGAGATGGAAATCTGATGGAGCCAAATCAGAAGAATAAGGTGGCTATGGTAACAATTAGTATCTCAGTTCACGTATTTTTGCTATGGCATCGACTGTTGTGTGTGGGCGTGTATTGTCTTGATAAAAGATGACTGTCTTCCTTACGCAACCTGGCACCTTTTCGTGTGTCTTTTCCTTCAGTTGGCCCACGAGGTTAGCGCACTATTTTCCAGTAATTTTTTGATCAGTGGGAAGATAATCTATAAGCAGAATCCCTTCCGCATCCCAGAAAACTGAAGCCATCACCTTTCCGGGCGACCGTGTTGTTTTTGCTTTCTTTGGTGGTGTTGAATGAACATGTTCCCGCTGCTTTGACTGTTGTTTTGTCTATGGGGTATGGTAGTCGATCCAAGTTTAATCTGTGGTCACAAACCAGCGCAGAAAACCTTGTTGTTGCTCTTAAAACGGGTCAAACATTATTCGGAAATTTTTTTATTTAGATGCGTTTGTAATCCAGCGTCCAGAGTCACGGCACCCATACTATAGCAGATAATTGTCAAATATACAATTCCAGTGTTTATGACCGTTTAGATGGCATCCCAACTGCTTCAGGGATTTCTCGCACTTTCAGTCGGCGTTCCTCCATTACCACACCATGCACTAACTCAGCAATAATTTCTACGTAGTAGTGGTACATTTTGGCCGACCACTACGCGGATCATCATCTAAGCTGTCCCGATCACACTCGAGCAGAGTTCCCCGGAGTCTTCTGAAAGTCGGCATGAATTTCCTTTGCTTTCATATCTTTCTTTACGAAATATTTAACCACTGGTCGAATCTCAATTTTTTCCATTTTCAAAAATCGTTACACGGGACCAAAAGCAAAGAGGCGTCCGTACCACAGACCCCTCCTCAGAGCACCGACGCGTCACGTGTCTACTCATAAATGATTACCTGATACTACGCGGGAAACTCGTTGCGCTAGTACTGACATCTGGTGGTGATTCCGAGAACCTTTCTTACCATCCTCTTATTTCCCCCGATTTTTTAGTGTATCTTCTTGCTTAGCTCAGCAATTTCTTCTTGACATCCATCGAGTGTCTACCATCCCGAGGTTTGTTGCTTCCCAGGTAATTGAAGGATTATATAATTGCAAATTATTTTAAAATAAAATGTACCTGTCATAATATAGTCTCTCTTCCACCCACGACGATTTCAGTTTTGCCCAACCAATAGTAGATGGCGTAATTTGATGGAACTCCATGATGCGTAGGAAAGGAAAATATTCTGCAATTCCACGCAAATATAACTTTACTGCGACCGGTATCGATACAGCGTATCATCATGTGGCCATCATCATGGTATGCTGAATCAGAATCGGTTCGGGTTTAAGCCTTTCTACCTCGATTACATATTTTCGATTCTATTTATTATCCGCATTTCATTCGCCTTGTGGCGACATGATTTTGTCTAGAAAGTGGTAAATCCCTCTGTGGCTGTAATCCACGCTCCGGTTGCGGTAAATTGATCATCTCATTCCACTCGACAACGTCAAAATGCCTTTTAAAGACCCATGCAGCCCACACAAATTGAGTCGTTGGCGTGAATCATTTGTACTCTCAGTAACCTTTGTAAAAGGGACCTATCTCGTCCATGCGTAATTTCTGAATTCGTATATTCTACAGGTTATCTTCAGGGTTGCCCTCAATACTTGCGATGATTATTCGTGTTTGCATTCGATGCAAGCGCCACACATTCAACTTTAGGTGTTCCTTGAATCTCTTGGTCTTCGTTTTTTATTAGATATCGCAGCAATCACGCGCTTCTCAAAGAAATCCGGTCCTTCACTCCTCACTCACTCACTTTAGTAGATTCGATTCTTCCGACTAATCTTTCCATGGCTCTATCTCCGGTTGTCTGAAGCATTGATTTATCGTTTACTGCCCAAAAAATCAAAGCATAATGCCGTTGACGGAAAATGAACGATATTACTGTATTTTTCTCGTGCGATTAACAACACTTGGAGATTTTCGACAAGAAATAAGATCCTTGCCGAGCTCTATATTTTTATTTTCATCAATGAGGGTGGAAGTAAAGTTGCCTTAATCAAATCGTGTACGCATTATTTTTGCCCATAATTCTGCATATTTTTCTCTCCTCTCTTGTGCTTGCCAAACATCATGAATAACGAAAATCATTTGAGCATAGCTCCTGGACATACTCGCGTGCTACATCAAAATCCTCCGCAGGACGCATCCAGGACATGAGCCTCACGTACGGCTTCTTAAAGTCGCTAGCTTTCACGATATGCCCTATAAAATAAACTCGCACCTCATAAAATAAAGTAAAGTAATAAAGGGATGAATGGAGGAAAACTGAGGTCGACGAATGAGACATGCAAATCGTGTGCTTACGTAGGAATGATGCTTCATGCGCCGAATTAATATTCAAATACATACCTGTAACTATAAGAAGTTGGCATTGGGTCGCAAGGCCCGAGGTATGGGCCATTACATCTAATATGAGGAAAATATTCAAGCATATCAATCATCAATAATCATAGAAAAACAAGAATGAGATACTGCCGAGGATCATCAACAACTTTATTGAAAACATAAAAAGGTATGATAGTTTTCAATTGAATAAATGAAATTTGTTTACTGCTATTGGAGTTTTTCATTTATTCAATACTACTGGCCGTAAGAGCACAATTCTATCAACATAGTTTTCAGTTGCTTGAGACAACTGCAAATGTACATAATTATGATGTACAGGCATACTACGTCACCTATTAATCAGTTGAATTTTATGCTGAAAACATTCTTGTACTCTTTAGAGGGGTTATATTATTCATATTGATATGTATATATACAAAAGTCGTATAAATGTTATACACAAATATGTTACGAGTATAAAACACACACACACACACACACACATATATATATATATATATATATATATATATATATATATATATATATATATATATATATATATATCATCAGTATTTCAATCCTATGATTGGTTTACTGCAGCCCTTATCTTTGCATATTCGAGGGAGAATAAAGTGGTGTTGTTTTTCCGTTGCCTTCCACATCGCAGCAGCGCGATCTTCGGCTCCACGGGCGGGCACGCTATCTATGTTTGTGTGCGTATATTCTGCACTAAATATTTATGTATGTACACACACATGCATATATATTAGAGGTATTAGGATGAATCAAATATTTCAGAATTGGGGCAGTGCAAAACGACCACGTCTTTTGCTAATTAACATCATATTCCCCATCGTATAGGCGTTATTGGTGAAAGTATTAGGTTAAAAAAGCTTTTGCGAAGACCGGTAAGGACTGACAGAATTTTTTGCTAATGAGGGAAGGAGAAAAAGAAAAATTAAATGAAATGGCGCAGATAGCGATCGAGGGAGAAATTTGGGTTGCTAATTGACGAGGAAGTTTCGGAGCGTGAAATATTTTCGAAACTTTTTGGAGAAAAAAAAGATACTCGATTTGCTTAAAATCTCTCGATTAATCTGAGAAAAGGTAAACCTAAATCAAACAAGGGAATTGGAGAGATATAGTGATAGGCAATTATCACCAGAATCATTTTCGTTCGACATGGTTGCTTGAGATTAGGAGGAGTCAGCATGACCTGATGGCCGATTTTCCATCCGCACACCATTCCTTTATTCTATTCTGTATCCCTCTATTGCTAATTTCTCTAGGTTATTATTCTCCCAACAGTGCGTCTATTGAAGGATTTTTATTCGTTATTTATCTAGTGGAATGGTCTTTCCTGTCACATAGGTGCTCTCTGAGCCTTGCAAAAGTTTACAAAGAAGGACGCCTCTCCACGGGAAGCGAATACTCTTCCAAAATGGACCACTAAAATCGCAATATTTCGTTCCCTCTGCCCCCACGAAACCTTTTTTCATCAATTCTTGCTGAAAATCCCTGATACTTTCTTACGTATAGGTTTACTTCGGCCATTTCTCCACAGCCATTCCATAACGTGGCGCAATTACCTAAAACTACTGTTTTTTTAACATTGCTCTATTTACGACATTTTTATACCAACTACAGAAGACCTCAAGTGTGGTATTACTGCCAATTCGCCGCAAAGATTTGGCTCCTTACGTTTTTATTCAACTGCCAATTCAATGTCCGGTCGAGTTCCTTAGCCAGCTAAGCTATCAAGGCGTCCTCTTAAACTCTTAGACGCCTCGATAGCTTAACTGGCTAAGGAACTCGACCGGACATTGAGGGATCCGGGTTTGAATTCCAGCCAAGGTGAATTATTTTCCCCTCTGAAATTGTTGCATTTAAATGCACATTAGCGGACGACTCCGTTAAAAGTTACTGTTACGGCATCTTCCGCTGTTTCTTTGGTATTTACTATCTAAGAAAAACTATGAACTTCCATTTAGATCACTGTTTAGAATGTGTACACTCTTCTTTAATATGCAGTCGCATGTAATTCAATTACTAAATTTTACATTCCTCTATTTCACCTTGTTTATAATACACTTGCAAAAGCAAGTTGCTAGGTCTCGAACCTACAAAAACAAAAATAAAAGAAATTTTTTAAATTAAATTCTGACTTGCTCTGTCGTATATTTAAGACATTATTTTTTTAGTAGAATAGTATGGTTATAGTTCATTAAAAATATGTACAGTAGATCGACACAACTATTTAAATTATTACTATAACCTCAAATTATTACTATTAGTATTATTCTTCAGCCGCATTGCCGCACATCTGATTTTTTAAAATAATTAATAAATACATTCATAAAAATTCTTGATCAAATAACATTTACTTCTACGTCTAGGGAATTTTCAGATGGAAAAAATGACCAATGCTTTGCTCCTTTATTTTTAGATTGGAATTTATTTTGGCATGGCAACCCCCATGGCCAATATGAATCTGCTTCCATAAATTTTAATTCCCACCGTCAAATTGCGTTCAGTAACGACCGCCACCCTAGAGGAACATTTCCTTTTATGTCTGTTTGACTAGCCTTTTTGCTTAAGTCAATAGAGCGATACCTTAATCGTTTGATTGAATGACTATCAACCAACATTTCATGCCGTATGCTAAATGCTCCCAATGGAAATAGCATGACCACCATGAGTAAGAGGGGAGTTAAGGAGGAGGAGGGGAGACACGAAATGCCCTACAATTGATACTCTCGCTTAAAATTGAGACCTTTTGCTAATTCGGAGGAACCGGAAGGTGAGAGACGGAATCCATTACTCGCGTAAATACACGACCTCGGCGAGGATGGGAAACCGAAATCTGATCTGGGCCGCAAAGATCTCTGGGTCCTCGCCCGGCGTCAAAAAACTTTCCGCCCCCTTTCCTCCGAACACCCGCGAGATAGGACTTAATGGCGGCCAACCAAAGATGAAACAAATCTTTTTTTATACCACCCCACCCTTTCCGAATTCGTAACTCGATCGAAAAGGGTTCGCTGAACCCTCGCCTCCGTTGACCGAAACGGGAAGATGACCATGTGTTTCCGAGTGAACAGGGAGGCCCGCAGCAGACAAGTAAAGACCAGGCCCGCAGTGGATAAGCAAACACGAGACCGCTTCATCTCTGCTGCCTCCTACTATTTCCTACTACTATTTCTTTCAATGCATTCTCCACTTCCATTGCGACTCTTGTTGGCTCGGCCACTCTGTGACATTATAAGCAGGGCATTGTGAAAGGGACTGTGAATCATCCAAATGCCTTTGCAAATCGGAAATTACTTTTGCATATTGGAATCAAGCATGAAAGTATTATTTCCTCAAAAATTTACTTGTTTATGGTATTGCATTCCAAATAGAATTCTGATGGGAATCAACTTGGGAAAGAACCCAGCAATTGGGATCGTGTTGGAATGAAAAGAAAAAAAGGGAACAGGTTTTAGGAACTTGAAGACCTTCGACAAACCTATCCTCGAGCTGAGGACTACTATTATTGAAACTACGGAGTTCTTTGCAGCTTATTTCATAGCAATAATTCATTGCCTGAGCTGCCTATTGCCCTCTCCCTCTTGCCTCCTCCGGCGATGGTAAACTTGTATTGTCTGAATCAAAATGCTCCAGTTTTTCGAGTGCATCCTTCCCTAGCCTTATTTAAAAATTGTCCCATACTCGCCGCTGACAGACTTTTATCTTTGTTTCAGATTCATTTGCTTTTAAATGGTACATCTTCATTCCATTTTACTAGAAGACGAATCCTTGTCGATTTCCGTGTGCGGCTCGCTGTTTTGCTGTAAATCGCGGTGGATACATGCATCGCCAAACTGCCCTTTACCTTTTCCCAGGGTGCCTTGTGGTTTCCGATCCTGATCAGGATTGAAAATAGGAACTCCTCCAATATTTCCATTGTTATTCTTAGGTCTACTCCACTTTGTGTAATTTGGAGACCGCTTTCAGCAAAAATTGCAAATGTTTAAGTTTCGATTGTTTCATTGGGTTATTTGTAGATTTTTTAAAAACTCAGAGTCCTTGGGAAGATTCATTTAAAAGGGTAAATAAAAGCGACATCAGTTATATTAAAAATGCCAAAATTACACACCCAATATATCAAGTGGATCAAATATTAACGTCTCGTACTCACAATAAAAGTAATGCATTTATTTAAAACTTAAGGGCAGATGGGTGACTGATTTAACTACACAGATCCCAAATATATTAACAACAATGAATAGAAGGCCTGAAAAAGAGAATCATTTAAAAGAATAAATTAACTCAAAATGAGAATACATATTTCCATCAAACCTATGTTTTATTTCCAACAAAATACACAGGAGAAGTAAAAACGTGAACATTATTTCGCAAATTCTAATTTTCCCATACATTAGCAGGGAGAGTGCTAGGAATTATAATCGAGACATTAAGATATGAAGGTTATCAGTAACCCAGAGAGGGATCCCCATGATACTTTTATGAGCTAATAATATGAGCTTAACTGAGAGGTCTGGTGGATGATGGCAAATTATAATTCATCGTGTTCGCAATAATAATTTCCAATGAGGTAATGAATGATGATCGCAATGATCATTTAATATTACGTCCCACATTGAGGCGAGGCGGTGCTTAGCCGATCCTTTTGAGAAGGTTCTATGTCGTCTCAGACTAGGGCAGAAAAAACCAACTCATTTCTAGGTGAGAAAAACAATCGGTGAGAATTCTTAAGTACTGAAAATTGCGACATTCGGTAGCATTACAGGTAAATTAATGTTCACCGTTGAGAGTTGACGTGGATCGAGGGTCGTCCGAAAAAACCTGGAACCTAACATGAAATATTGTTGGAAGAACAGGTACTTGGGCATTTATTGAACAGAGAAAGAGAGAGAGAGCGACTCGGCTTTTTACACATTTGCCTCTTTTGCGGTCGGCGCGCTTTTAACGATACAAGGGAATATGAGGCTCTATGGAAGATACTTTGTTCACTGTTGTCTAAAATGAACGCCCCAGGGAATGAAACTTCATGGTAGGATGAGAAGGACAACGGAGGGAAGGAAAATGAAGGAGCCGATGTCCCTTCTGGAAGTTTCTTAAAAATCGTTCGCTTGGTATCTTTCGGAATAGACCTTTGGGGCAAACGTGATGCACGCATTGAGGGAAGGCTACTCTGCCACGAATGGCGCATTCATCAAACCAGAATTCACCCATCCCTAACTCTCTCTCTCTCTCTCTCTCTTTCCCTCGTCCTCTGAATCTCACATCATTTCTCTCTTTCCCTCCTTCCCTTCCTGAGGTTTTGCCGTGCGCCGAAAAACCCCAATTCCGGAGCGTGCGAGGGCACGACCGTTGGATTTCGGACCCCGAAGAATCGATGTTTAACAAACCGTGACTTTCGGGATGACTCTCTTCTTTATTTATTGGGTGGAGATAGCCTTCCGTGAGTTGTCCATGATCCGGGTCGGACACAGATACCCCCCCCCACACACCCCCATCCTGTCGCTTTTTTTGTGAACGGGGGAGGAATGAGGGTTCGAGGGGGAGGAGGATTGATAGCTCGCTCGTGTAAGAGCGGGTTTTTCGAAACACGAATCTCCGCGGTGCCGACACAGAAAAATTATCCGAATTACATCAGAGCCCTTTTTTCCCTTCCAATTACTTTAACGGGTGAGGCATATCAATGAGACGGGCCTGAGCGCATGCATGGCGAGTGTCTTACGCCGGATAAAATTTGCGGCATTTGTAAGCTCCCATCATTCTGGACAGCTGAAGCATTATGAGAAGAAATGAATCCATGTGAAAAGTAATCTGTGTCGTTCTACAAATGTATAACTATCAATATATTTTCCATATATTTCTCTAAAGCACTTATTCTTTATTGTGTTAATCATAACATTTAACATTTGATTTATTAACGTCCAAAACTCATCGCAGAACATTCTTTTATTGCCTCCCGCGTTATTTGTTACTCTTCGTCCCGCAGTTCTTGCGAGACGAAAGTGTATTTCTTTCAAATCAAGAGATTTGCCAGCTAAGGGAAGGTTAGCATAAACATCGGGGTTCCCAAATAATTTCTGCATGGTATACCAATGAATCACACTCCCTTAAATTATTAGCCAAATACAAAATCAGAAAAAACTATAAATACTTTTTAGCTAAGAGTGCTCCATTCAATGCTCTAAATATTCAATTACCCATTTAATACCAAGGGTCCTTCAAAAAAAGGTTAAAAAATTATTTTTATTAAAGGCTCATGCATAAAATCCTCAAAAATACATTAACCATTTTGCTTTCCATATAAACAACTAAAAAGAGCAATCAGTTCTTGAAATAACTTTCCTTCGATGAAATTTTGATTTGCATTCAAATAACTCCACCGCGGCCATCAACCTGGACCAATGGAGCCACCTCGCAAATTCCATATGCTGGGTCGGAAATAATTCAGGCAAGGTTTCATTTAAATCCGACAGCCAATTTGGTTCGGGGTTTGCTATTTTAAATTCTAACGAGTGGATTCTAGATTGTTTTCCGATTGAAAAAACTCCAACGAATCGAAAATGGTTTTCATGCACTTTCACAACATTCAGGAAGGCAACTGCGAATCGATCGTCTACTTGGACATGGGCAATCACGCACACGATGGGCGTTTTCTTAAGAGAGACAAAAAGAGGGCACAAGTCACGAAGGGAACATTTATATTTAAACCAATGCCCATGAATATCACACCACCTTTTCGCTACCCTCTCATGCGTTGCCCCTACGTGAGAACAGAAGAAGCACCGCCGCAGTGTTTTGGCTGGAAGCCCGTGCCCTAAAGCCAAACAATCAAGTGATTTATTATCCTTTCCACGATTGATAAAAAT